>NC_058130.1:432586996-432696842 GCF_016433145.1 Gracilinanus agilis | reverse complement strand
GAGAGAGAGAGAGAGAGAGAGAGAGAGAGAGAGAGAGAGAGAGAGAGAGAGAGAGAGAGAGAGAGAGAGAGAGATGATTTGTGTGTTTGATCTCATTTCATTTTTTCTGAGTAGGGAGATAGGGGATGGCTTGTTGAGAGAGAAATTACTTTCTCCAGTGCCCAGTGGACAATTTATAATTTCCTGGGCACTATCATCTCTAACTTATTGTATTAGAGAATTGTCTGGGCATTGATCATAGTTATTATGGGTCAGTGTTGAACCTAGGTTTTCTGATTGCAATGCTTTTCTTCTAGCCACTATGCTAGGCTGTCTCTCTCCATCTCTGTCATTCTTCTTTTAAAATAATATTTAATTCACTCTATCCTTTCCATTTGCCCTGTTGAATAGTAATGCTCCTGAAGGCTTGACTCCAGTAACCCTTCCCAGAGGTACTCATTTATAATATATAATAATTGGCTAAAATCAAATGGTGATAAATTATATTTTCCCCAAGATTTTATATCTGTAAAGCATAATGATGTAGATGGGAAACATACAGTCCCAAAAACAAAGTATCAGACTATGGAATCATCATGCCCTAATCTCTGTAATGGGTCCCACATTGACAGATAAGCTATCCTTGGAAAAAAAAGAGTCTACTGATGCCCTCTGCTGGGAACTACTGAGAACTGCAGGAGGAGGAAGGGTGGGGTTGGGATTGATTTGGAAGGATCTAAGGAAGAGTTGGGGAGTAGGTGAGCTGCAAGTCCTAGGTATCCTAAAGTCTCAGGAAATAATCCCTCTTGTATAAACGCTTTCTCCTATAAACTTGGTGAATTATGTCTGCAAAGAAAGTCGGGAGTAGCATCCCGGATGATAGTGTATAGCAATATTCCATATTTTCTGGATAAGGTCAATGAACATAAGAGATGGAAAATGATCCAAAGTGTACGCAGGCCCTCAATGTCATGTGAGACATTATGATAGCAGAGGCATATCAATAGACATATGGGAATTTGCTCTTTTTTTCTGCTTGGTTTTTCTGATCCACAGAAGGGAAAACTAGCAGAAGAAAATGATTAAGCAGAATGGAACTTAATTTACATCTTTAAAAAATTAAGAAAAACCAGTAAGCTTACTTGCTTTTAAGATTAAGGACATGTAGCTGGGCATGGTGGCAAACTTTTGGCATCTCTGCTCATAGGGAAGGCTAAAATTGATTGATTTGGGGATTTCAGACCTGGAATTGGGCTAAAATCAATCAGGTATCTTCACTAAATATAGCACCAATATGGAGAGACCACAAGATTTGAGGGGCTACCAGGCTGCTAAGAAGGAGTGAACTGATTAGAAAAATTAGTCAAAGTTTCCATATTAATCAGCAATGGGTTTGGGTTAATAAATTGTACCATTGTACCTTTAAATTGAGTGAGATCTGGGAGGCCTAATCTAAATAACAATAAATAAAACAAATGGTCAACATAATTTTGATAATAAAATCTGATTTTCATGAAGAATCATAAAATTTGCTGCCATTGCTTTAAAGTAACCCATATCTTCCATTCAACAGGTTTATATTATGGTCAGGTAAGCATGAAGGAAAGGGAAACATTGGCTGAAAAGAGATGAGAAAAGAATGATGGATGGTGTCGAGGAGAAAATATAGGTAATCTGGTAATAGAAGGATCTCTGGATTTTGAGTCAGAAGACTTAGCTTCAAATTGTAACTGCCATTTTTTATTGTTGTGATCTTGGATGTTAGCAAATTATATATGAAGAATTAGAAAAGACTTCAGAAGTCGTCTAATTCCCTCCCATCATTCCCATCATAGAAAAATAAACACAAAACTGGAGTCACGTGGCTGAAAGTAATACAGATAGTAAGTGTCTGGGTCAGGTTAAGTGACTCTCAAATCAAGTATTCTTTAGAATAATAATTGCAAGACACTAAAATATCTGAATCATTCTTATTCTTTCTTGAATCTGGTTTTCATTCTCATTCTCCTCAAACTGTTCTCTCCAAGGACACCAATGACAACTTAATTGATAAAATCCAAAGGCTTTTTCTCTTTACCTTCTCTGTTATGTGACGCTCTTGACCACTTCTTTCTTCCTGATGCTTTTCCTTCATTAACTTCTATGACACGGCTCTCTCCTACTTTTCCTCCCTGTTTAATTGTTTCTTCCTACTCCCATTTGCCCTGACATGACCATTTTTCTTCTCCTTTGTGTAGTTTTCTCCCAAGGTTTTCTCCTCAGTCCTGTTCTCTTCTTTTAGTATACTTTCTTCTTCATCCCTTATATCTAATCAAATGACATTTTTCCCCCTTGGAAAATTTAAAAGAATGTCAAACTGGACCTCAGTGGAATAAATGGGACTAGACAAAATCTTATTTTTCTCCTAGCATTTTTACCTCAATGAACTGTGTAGGTCATCCTGCATGCCCTAAATGCATTATCTTTAGTCCCCTGACTATTAGAAATCTTTTTCTTAAAAGCTTGGTTAAGCTGCCTCCTCCATAATAATAATAAAAAACACAACATGGCATTTATATAGTATTTTACATATAGTATCTCATTTGATTATCACACTAACAGCATTAGTTTCTCTAAGTACTATTGTTCCCCTTTTACAGATAAGTAAAAAGAGGATAAGATCTTTAAAAAAAAACTTTCCTTTCTGTCTTAGAATAAATAAAGTGGATTGGTTCCAAGACAGAAAAGCATTAAGAGCTAGGCATTGGGGTTAAGTGACTTGCCTAGGGTCACACTCAGCTTAGTGTCTGAAGCCATATTTGAACCCAGAAACACCTGTCTCTAGGCCTGGTCCTTGATCCAATAAGCCATCTAGCTGCTCCCAAGGATATGATATCTTAAGTAACTTATTTTCTCTGCGATTATACCTAATAGATATAAGAGAAGAAATGTATTTTCAATGTTACTTATACTATGCCATACCTTATATAATAGGTTGCTTCTGTGAAGCCTCCCCAAAGGAAAAAAAATATTCACATTTCTTCTCATATTACTTGTATCTCTTTTTTATCTGTTATTTGGCTTTATCACATTCTCCTTATTCATGTACAAGCTTTATCCAAGAAGAGTTTAAATAGCAGATCTTATTTTAGCTTAGACTTTTTATTTTCTGCAATAGTCTACTAAAGCAATGATGGGCAAACTTTTTAAAGAGGGGGCCAAAGGAAAGGAAATGCTTATCTGTTAGACTCTTTCTAAGACAACTCTTTCAAAGTTTCAATGTATTGTATCCTACTCATTGTATTCATCAGATTAGGAATAATATTGCCAAAGCTGTATAGAACATTTCAGGGGGCCCCCATCTGGCCCACAGGCTGTAGTTTGCCCATCACTGCTCTAGAGAGAAGAATCTTTAGCCAATGGCTCTCAAGTTCTCTTCAATTTTTGTTCTTTCTCTCAGCCTATGACTCAAAATCTTTTTTTCTTTTGGTCAGTCTGTACCAGAAAATAATAAAGACCCACATTAAGGTTAGATCTATAATTTAAACTATTCTAAGAATTCTACTATTTGATGTATCTCTGAACTCTTCTGTTAACAGTAAAACTTCTTTGGCCCTTATTAACTCCCTTTAGTCTTTTACTTAAGCCATCTAACTTATGGTCAGAAACTCATTTAGAACTGAGGTTTAAACAGCAAAAGAAAGCAATAAATGTTGGAGGGAATGTGACAAAATTGAGACAATAATGCATTGTTGATGGAGTTGTGAATTGATCTAACCATTCTGGAAGGCAATTTGGAACTATGCCCAAAGGGCTTTAAAAGACTGCCTGCCCTTTGATCCAGGCACACCACTGCTAGGTTTATACCCCAAAGAGATCATAAGGAAAATATTTATACTTATGTATATTTATGTTTATATTTATTTATATAAGACTTTTTATTTATGTACAAAAATATTTATAGCCATGCTCTTTGTGGTGGCAAAAAATTGGAAAATGAGGGGATGCCCTTCAATTGGGGAATGACTGAACAAATCGTGGTATCTGTTGATGATGGAACACTATTGTGCTAAAAGGAATAATGAACTGGAGGAATTCCATGTGAACTGGGAAGACCTCCAGGAATTGATGCAGAGTGAAAGGAGCAGATCCAGGAGAACCTTATATACAGAGACTGATACACTGTGGCACAATCAAATGTAATGGACTTCTCTACTAGCAGCAACGCAATAATCCAGGACAATTCTGAAGGACCTATGAGAAAGAACACTACCCACATCCAGAGAAAGAACTGTGGGAGTAGAAACACAGAAGAAAAACAACTGCTTAATGACATGGGTTGATGGGGATATGATTAGGGATGTAGACTCTAAACGATCACCCCAGTGCAAATATCAATAATATGGAAATAGTCTTGATCAGTGACACATAAAACCTAGTGGAATTGCACATTGTCAATGGGGGAGGGATGGGAGGAGGCGAGGGAAAGAACATGAATCATGTAACCATGGGAAAATATTCTAAATTAAGTAATTAAATAAGTAAACTTGAAATGGAAAAAAAAAAGAACTTAGGTTTAAGATAAGATATGGTACCTGGCTGCCCTTGTGGAGCTGACAGTAAGAATAGTTAATGAGGAAACAAAATTATCATTCTTTGTAGATAATATGATATTATAGTTGGAGAATCCTAGAGAATCAACTAAAGCACTAGTTGTAATAATTAACAATTTTAGGAAAGTCACAGGATAACAAATAAATCCACATAAATCATCAGAAATTCTATACATTACCAAGAAAGTTCAGTAGCAAGAAACAGAAAGACAAATTCCAGTTAAAATAACTTTAGACAATATAAACTGCCTGGCAATCTGCTTGACAGGCAAACATAGAAATTCTGTGATTCTGTGAACAAAATTATAAATCACTTTTCCCACAAATAAAATCAGATCTAGACAACTGGAAAAATAATAATTGCACATGGGTAGGATGAGCTAATATAATAAAAATGAAAATTCTACTTAAATTAATTTGATTATTCAGTGCCACACCAAACAAACTACTGAAAATTATTTCATGAAACTAGAAAAAACGATAAGATGGCTTAGCAATACTAGATCTCAAACTATTCTACAAAGCAATAATTAGCAAAACCATATGGCACAGGCTAAGAAATAGAATGGTGGATCAATGGAGCAGATTAGTGTTTGATAAACCCAAAGACCTCAGCTTTTGGGATCATAACTATTTGACAATAATTGATGGGAAAACTGGAAAACATTTTGGCAGAAACTAGGTATAGACCAATGATGACAAACCTTTTAGAGTTGGAGTGCTGAGCCCTGACCCCACCCCCACCCCCAGACTGAGTGCTGGGCCTGCCCCTTCCCCACATGCTGGGTACACCTTAGCCACCCCTTATCCCACACAAGGGAGGGAGGAAGCGCTCCCATTGGACTACTCAGCAGAGGGGTGAGTGATGTGAGGAGTATTCTTAGGGAGGATAGAGGGGAGAATAGAGGGGTGGCTGGGAGTGGCCCAAGAACTCTGCTCTTCTCCACAAATAAAGGAAAGTGTGAGCTAAAAACATTAGAGAAGAAATGCCCTAAGCCAGCATTGACTAAGATGTGGCATTCATGCAGAACTGGCACTTCAGGAGCTGCTCCATTCCCCCTCTTCCTGTCACCCAAGGATATTTTTGCATGCACTGCCCTTCTGTCCAGCCTCCCAAAACAAGCAAGCACTTCCTCCCTCAGCTTTCTCTGATGATGCAGGGACTCACAGAAAGGTTGAATTTGATCTCCAGGCATTCAAATTCTAAAAAGGTCCCAAGGCTGCTAAACTAGTCAGAGCACCCTTAGGAGCCAGTGGGGAGATGCAATAGCCATCAAAGTCTGTTATAGTTAGTGCCAGAGCATATGTAGTACATACTCAACAATCCCTATTTTGGGCAGGGGTGAGAGGGATTATATTTCACTTCTCAATATTCTGACCACCTCTGGCCATCTCCTTTATACCCAGGATGGATTTTTTCTGTGGCCCCTCTGATCTTCCTCAGTTTGGGAACCATATGCAATCATAGAATCAACTCTGCCATGATAGGATGTTTTATTCTACCTCCCTTTGTTCCAATTCATTATCCTAACAACTTTTCTACTAAACTGCCTCTGTGGCCACCATTCACTTTTGTGTGTTATCTCTCCCAGTGGTATAGGAACACCTTGTGGACAAAGACTTTTTTGCTTTATTTATTTGCATCACCCACAGTGCTTAACATATACTTAGTGCTTAATAAAAGCCTTTTTCTTTCATTTGCTCATACATACATATTTTAGGGGCATTTAAAAAATTATAATCTTAAAAGGAAATAAAGGAGCACGAGCCTAAAGATTAGATCCCCAGCTTTGGTCAGTGGCAGCAGAATTAATTAGTGGGAAAGGGAAAGAGACTCAATAATATTTATATTTTATATTTTGCCATTTGTTGAAAGAGTTCTGTAAATTGGCTACTCATTGAGAAAGGTTCAAGAACAAAATCAATCAGCTCTTGGAAATTGGCACAATATGGTACAAGGGGGAAAAGTTTGAAGTCAGAGAGCTTTGGTTCAAATCCTGACTCTGTCACTAGTACTTGACCATGGGGAACTTACTTCAACTCTCCATGCCTCATTTCTTTCATTTGTCAAATTAAAGGCTTGAACTAATTGACCTCTGATGTCTCTTCCAACTCCACATGTATGTTCTTATGATCTGAACAGGAAGGAGATCCTCAAAGAATCAGTCCCAAGGAGCCCACATTGGAAATTCTAATGCCCTTGTGGGAAAACTTGTGCTTCACAGCTGCAGGTCCATGTTTATTCTCTAGCTAAGAGAGCAGAAGGCATCTTCTTAGTCTCATATTCCTCATCAATTACTATAAGTACTTTTTTCATTATTCTATTGTTTTAGAAGATTCTTCACTGGGATCTAACATTTCTAAACAAACACTACTATTACCAGTGTAAAGTTTTGCAAGGAGCTCTAATCCAACACTCAGGAAAATTTTTTCTCTATAGAAAATAGGCTGTTTGGCCACCAATAGATGATATTTACTCAAGTATTCAGGGATCCTACTCTTTATTACCAGTTTGCACTGAAGTAAACCTCTCTATAGCAGTCTATAGTTAAGTTACCCGGGTTCCCTTTGGAATTTTTCTTATGAATGGAAGTCACATGGGCACTATGCCAGTTCCCTAGCACAGTGGTTATTTGTAAAGACATTTTATACATTTTGGCCAACAGTTCCAAAAGTTCACTCTTGAGTCCCATCATCAAATCTGTGTTCTCTGTATATTCTAATATTATCCATTCTAGGAAACTTTTGTTTGTCTTCTATGAAAACTTTCCCTTCAACATATTAATCCAATGAAGTAGTCATTCTGTCCATCTATGCTTTGAAAACTATAATTCCTATCAGTATTATATTTCCCAGTTTTATATCTTCTTTAATATTAGCATTTCCAGTTCAATTTTTAAATTTTGTTCAGATGATATTCTCATGTTTTTATCTCTGAAATATAGAAATTTCAAATGTAAAAATATGAAAATTCCATGATTCCCCCCCTTTCCTTTCTTTTTAAAATGTTTTAATGCTATTTTTTTCTTTTTTGTACCAGACATTTTCTGATAAATACTTCTTCTCTCCCCCCCCTTCTACCACTAAACTCTATTTTGTTGTGAAGAAGAAAATTTACCAAAACTTATTGAAAAATCAGTATTGGAATCACATGTAACATTCCATACCATTTTTCTTCCACCCTTCTAGTGAGAGAAGAAAAGTTTGTTTGCTTCATCATCTGTTTTGGGGGATTGCTGAAAATTGATATTATAATTAATCTGAGTATGCCTACCTTTTCATATTATTTTTATTTTGTAGACATTTTGCATGTTGTTTTCCTTGTTCAGCTTAATTTGTATTTATAACTTCATGTCTTCCTATGTTTCTCTAAACTCCGAATATTTATATTTTCTTGCTGCACAGTAATATTTAATTATATTCTTTTACTTTAGTTTTATTTAGGTGTTCCCCATTTGATGGAAAACCACATTGTTTCCAGTTTCTGCCACAAAAGGTAGTTTCCCTTATGCTTTCTTTGTCCAGGATTTTTTAAGCCATTAATAAAATAGTTTTTGCTTCTTTGTACATATATCTACTAGATTAAAACATTTTTCAAGACCCCAAGGCTTATCCAGATTGACTTTCATAAAGAAAACAATGCTTAATGAAGCAGAGCAAGGGAAACCCTTGATCCATCATATTTGTAACTGATAGAATGTCATATTAGTGCTATGGAAAGAGGATTGCTCCTGGACCATTCAATACCTTGTTATGATATCTTGTAAGAAGCTCAGAAACATAGTGAGACTATATTCAAGCAATGGGAAACTACATAGAATAAACAAAGAAATCCTTGTGGAAGATGCCACAAAATATTACATATATACATGAGCCAGCTGGTCCTTAACACTACTATACTGACAGATAAAAATTAAAGTCACTCTTTGTTCCTTGCCCCATTTAAATCATGTTCAGAGTAAGTTCAGAGGCCCCTGGATTCTTTCCCAGACCTTGACTCCTACTTTTCCATTTGGGATATTGTCCCTCTCTAGGGATGCCAGGAGTAGTGGAAGTTTAAATTTGAGGCCCCTAAGATAAAACATCAGAAAAGGATCCGTTAGCCTCCCAACTGCAAAAAAAAAAAAAAAAAAAAAAAAAAAAAAAAAAAAAAAAGGCAGTTCTCAGTTCTCTAGTGAGGATGAAACCTTCTTTCCATGAGGCCTTTTTCAATCTAGTTGCTTCTTGTGTGGTACTTCTGCTTAATTATCCCAGAAGGACTGAAATCATCAGAAAATACTACTCTTTTCAAAAACTTCTATTTTTATAGTTGTAGGCCCCTAAACATAGACAAGTTTGCACATTGTACTGTACATGGTAGGAAGGAAAATCACTTGAGGGTGATCTCACAAGGGTTGTATATAATCCCCTTCGGCATAGGGATTGGTTATTTTTTTATCTTTGTATCTCCAATGCCTGGCACAGAGCTCAGCACATAGTTGGAGCTTTCTAAATGCTTATTTGTTTGCTTAATGAATTAATAGTTCTCAGAAGCCCCACATTAGTGTTTAGACAGTAGGTAAATACATGCTATCTGTAGGATCTACTCCTTGGGTTGTGATATGTATGGGCAATGATCCAGCCACATTCTTCTACACTGACTTTTTTGGAACCAATCACATGTGTCCCTGGATGGCTTGACTGCCTGTGGTGATGGACTCAGCCAATAGCTATGGAACTAAGGGAAGCTAATTAGCTCTTGCTGGGATTCAATTCAATAAGTATGTATTCAATGCCTACCACAGTTGGGCACCAGAAGTAGTCAGCTGCCTGGAGTGCAACTCACAGAAGGGCACAATAATGGACACTTAGAATGCTACCTTTAATAAATCACAGTTTTAAAGCCAGAAATTTAGCTTCCCATGGCACAGAGGTGTTTATTTTGTGATAAATCAAGTCAGATGTTTAACAGAAGAGGTTCAAGGCATCCAATAGGAATGAACAAACAGGAGGTACAATTTTCGTGCCTTTCCAGAATGCTTCATCCTAACCCTGTCTAAAATCCAGACACTGTTCTAAGTCAAAGAAGATATGTTTGTCAACAATTTGTTTTAACCAGTGGGTTTAAAAGTCTTATTAAGCTATTTTATACTTTTTTTTTCAATTAAAATTTAGGCACTGTGCTTAAATTCCATGGAAGAAATAAATGAATATAAGAGAGTTCTGTTCCTAAAGAAATGGTATCTATAATAATAGATTAGTGAACATGATATGGTTTAGAAGATTACATACAATCTGTGAATTGGTTCAAATATTCTGAAAAGCAATTTGAAACTACCCTTCAAAAAGTTACTGAAATCTATACTTTGATACAGTGTTACCATTATTAATCTTTTAATTTAATTAATCTCACAGAGATAAAAAAAAGGAAATGAACCTCTATGAACAAAAATATTTATAGTAACAAAGTACTGGAAACTAAGGGGGTCCCAATCAATTAGGAAAAAATAAATGAATTATGTTACATTAATGTAATGGAATATGATTGTGCCATAAGAAATGATGAAAAGCAATTTCAGGGAAGTCTTCACAGACTTCTGGCAACTGTTGCATACAGAGTAAGGTGAGCGGAATCAAAGCAATTTATAGAGTTACAACACCATTGTAAAGATAACAAACCATAATAGATTTTTAAGAAGACTGAGCAATGCAGTTGTCAACAATGATTCCAGAAGACTGATGAGACAGCATGCTACTCAACTCCTGAAACAGAGGAAAAATAAAAAAAAATCAGTAAAACCAATAAAAATATTGAAAAATCTATTGCAAAATGTATTCCACATCTCATTTTTTTATCTGTCTAAAGAAATGGGAATAGATATCTTTTCATAGCTCTTCTTTGGGGCCAATCTTTTTTTTTTGTATTGTTGCCATCCTGATATTCCTTTATTTTGTGTTGTTCATTCCCTATTATCTTTCCTTTATGGTTAATCTGCTATTGATTGGGCTGGTTCCCAGTGACTCCTTTCACATCTGCATCTTTGGCATCTCCCCCTCTTAACTGTTTAAAGCTTACCAGATTGGAGCATGGTTTGACATTCCTTCACTTATAAGAAATGAATCATCATGATGAACACAGACCTATCACCAGGACCATACACTCATGGGCTACCTTGAAAGGATCTCATGGAAAGAAAAAGGCCTGCTATTTCTCTACATATTGCAGAACTTGCAGCAACCCTTGCTTTCTCACTTCTATAAAATCAAGCAAGAGAAAAATTTCATCAACATTCAAATTATTCAATGAGTATAAAAAGCTTCAACTATTGTTTAGCTCATTTGCTGTAAATAGGAAAATATTTTTGTAAAGTGGATTTTTCTAGGGTATTGATTTTTAAATATTAGTATTACTATAAAGATTAAGTGTTGTAGCAACAGGGAAAATAAAATTTCTTTGAGCATCCATTTATTTCCCTGCTTTCCCACATTGAATATTTGAACATATTGGCTAATGGGGAGAAATTAAATAAAACAAACTATACCCGAATCTGAAATTTTGCTTCATAAATCTGTTGTAAAGATGTAATGAGAAAAATGAATATACATATAGTGCTTTGTAACTGTGTAACACTAAGTTTATGGTGATAATATAATTAAACATAAATTGATAGAATAGCAATAGTATGAACTTGGCCAATTTGGACAAATTTGTTCATTTACATAAAAAACTTTTACATATATACAATTTGTATATAATATATAACAAAAACACCAAAAAAAAACCAAACACAACAAACACCCAAACAAACAAACCCTTCACTAACATCTACTTTCAGGGAAATCACTTTTTCATCTTGTAAATATTTAAAAGTTCTTGACTAATCAATGCAAAAAATTTTTAACTGAATATTCCATATATCCTGGTAAATTTTTCATCTAGGTGTTGTGTATTAGATTTTGTGCCATAGAACACTAAAGAAATCATTTTCTTTATTAAAAAGCATTCAACTAGATTTAAAAAAGAAGTTGGTATTTGGCAAAGATTTATAAATTCTAAAGTTCATGAAATTCATTATTCCTTAGAGTTTATACATGCTGTGAGCAACCTTTCAAGAGAATGTCAAGATGGTCCTTATTATTTTGGTTTATTTAGAAGAAGTAGAACTGATTTTTCATGAATGCAAAAGCTAGGTAGTAGAGTAGGAGAAAAGCAAAAATAGGCTATTGTGACAATTCTTAAACTGGCATAAATTCTAAAGGTTTCCCAATACCACTGTTTTTCTATGCTGAAATCAAAATATCCATATCAAATGTGCTTCCCAAATAACTGATGATTTTTGACTCATAAGATCCTGCAATATGACCAGATATTTGCATCATAATTTGTATTGCTGGACTGAATAGACATAGATTCAGATAGAGTTTTATTGGAATTTTAAAAACCCAATAATTTCTGAAGTTTTCAGATGTTTTAAAAATTGTAATTGATAACTTAGAAATATCTTTCTTTCAAGGAATCAACATACCTCTGTTCTGAAACATGACAAGAAGTATACTTTCTATATTGTTATACTATTGAGAAACTAAGACAAGATGAAATGAAGTGACTGGCTCTAGGAAATGGTCCAGCTGTTTATCATGCAGCATCTTTGAGGTAGTTCCCAGAAGACTTCAGAGAAAAAAATGAGTCTTAAGAATAGAAAGGGGACAGAAAAAGATAGCATCGAGAGAATGAGTTAGAGGTTATTCCAACTATTGATTCAGCCAAGAATAAAGCTCAGAGCTCTTTTAAGTCTAGTTCTGTATCCAAGACATGAAGGGTGAGCAATCTGTAGGATGAGTGCAACATGGTGGCACCTGAAGCAGTTGGTGATATTCTCCCTACCATGTACCCCTCTCTCTTATCCTTTATTGTTTCTTTTCCCTATCTTCTCCTCCACTTTACAATTCTCTTTATTTTCCTCTTAATTTTTTTATGCCTCCATGTCCAAAAAGGAGCAGGGGATCCTGGTCATAGATCCAAAGGGAAAAAGAGTACTTGGGGTTACTCAAAGACCAGAGCACAGACACACAAGAGTATTAAACATGTCTCATATATTATATTACCTTGGAAGAACTGAAAGCAGATAAATTCCCAGAGCCATCTCTGGAGGCAGCTGCACAAAAAACCTGTATCTTGGAACAGTGCACCATTCACCACAGTTACAGAGCCAGTTTTTGGTGTTTTTCTTTTATTTAAAAGAAAATAAAAAGACTAGAAAATGAGCAAACAACAACGACAAAAAGAAACTAAACATAAAAGTTATTTTGGTGAGAGGGAAGACAAAACACAAATTTAGAAGATAACAAAGTTAATACTGCTGCATCCAAAGAATCTTAAGAAAAATAGAAATTGTTGTTAAGCCCCAAAAGAATTAATGGAAAAGCTCAAAAAAGGATTTAAAAATCAAATATGAGACAGAGGAAAAAACCAAGAAAAATGAGAGTGATATATAGGAAAATCATGAAAAAAGAGTCAACAACTTTGGAACGCACAAACTTTATGTTATGTACAATTTGTTTAAAAATATGTAAATTATATATATAGGCTAATACAAGCATCCACAGCTTTTGAATTTCTTTTGGATTTGTTTTCTTGAATACTTTTTTCTCTTGATTTTGTGGTTGTTTTTGATAATTGTGATTTTTGTAATCCTAGTATATATTATTCTTATTCTCTTCTCTTTTAATCTCTTCACTTATTTCCCTAATTTTCTTTATATTTACATTATTTTCCATTTCTAACATAATATAATCCTTTACATTCAAATATAGCAATCTACCTTAATCATCACATTTTGTTATATCCAAGTATTTTGTCATTGTAAAGTTTTGTTAATATTTTCATGCATATGCTACTGACAATTAGAAGTCTTTCTTTAAAATAGGCCTCATTCCTTGAAGACATAGCAAAATGAGTTGAATACATAAGAATATGTCACAAATGATCAAAGGATATGATCAGAATAATTAAAACTCTTTAGTAATGCAAGAAAATGCTCTAAATCACTATTAGTTAAGAGAAATGCAAATTAAAGCAACTCTGAGGTACCACCCCATACGTATGAGATTGTCTATTACAACAGAAAAGGAAAGTAAAACAAGGAGGGGGCATGAGAAAGTTGAGACACTAATGTATTGATGGGTGAGTTGTGATTGTGAATGGATTCAATCATTCTGGAGAGTCATTTGGACCTATGCTCCAAAGGCTATAAAACTATATGCCACTTGACCCTGCAATACCAATGCTGGGTTTGTATCCCAAAGGGGAGTGGCTTATATGTACAAAAATATTTAAAGCAGATCTTTTTTGAGGGGCAAAGAATTAAAAAGTGAAGGGATACCCATCAGTTGTGTGGAATTGCTGAGATATCAAATCAGTCAAAAGATATTAGATATGTGAGGAAGGATATGGTGGAAAAAAGGGAAGAGGAGGACAAAAAGTGAGGAGTAACAGAGTGGATTGAATGCACAGATAGTAACTATGACACTGAGTATGCCTGGAAAGAATTCATCCATGAGAAGAAATGGAAAAAGAATGGATCAAAAACCAGGACCCAACAATGTGTTGTGTATAAGAAAAACACTGAAAATGAAGAGACACATGTAGAACAAAGGTAAGGGATTGTAACAGAGTATATTATGCCTCAGCTGTGCAGAGAAGGCAAGGGTAGCTGTCATAATCTCTAAAAATTGGTGTTAAGATGTATATAATTGGAAGGGACAAACAGGGTAAATATATTAAGTTGGGGAGTACTGAAACATTATTAATTAGACCTGTGTATACCAAGTATAACAGCATCTAGGTTTTTGTTTTTGTTTTTGTTTTTGTTTTTGTTTTAATTTTAAACCCTTAACTTCTGTGTATTGACTTATAGGTGGAAGATTGGTAAGGGTAGGCAATGGGGGTCAAGTGACTTGCCCAGGGTCACACAGCTGGGAAGTGTCTGAGGCCGGATTGGAACCTAGGACCTCCTGTCTCTAGGCCTGGCTCTCAATCCACTGAGCTACCCAGCTGCCCCCTAACAGCATCTAGTTTTTTAAAGGAAAAAATAAATAAGTCACAGATGGAAATAGATCACAAAATAATAATGGTGGGGGGTTTTAATTTTCCTCTCAAAGAATTAGAAAAATCAAACCAAAAAATAAATAAGAAAGAAGTTAAGGTCATGAATAGAATTTTTGATAAATTAAACATGATAGATATCTGAAACATTCCCATATACCTGTCTAATGCTAGTAATGCTATCCCTAGGTTAAAGAGCATGAATAGTTTTATAGATCTTAATGTATATTTCCATCTTTTTTTTTCTAAAAAAAAAACCTCACAGCTCTCCAGCAATGTAATATTATGCTTATTTCTCCATATTCCAACCAGAATTTAATTTTATCACTTTAACCAATCTGGTTTTCAGATAACATATTTTAACAGGATGATATTTTGCCAGATTGGTCCTAGGCAGCAGACCCAATCTGTTGCCAAGACCATACTCTTGCCAAAACCAAGTCTTTTCAGCTTGATAATAACCAGTGGAACTTTTGTTTCAATGTTACTCCCTCTCAGGAATGCAAGATTAACTCCATAGTATGATGAGTGTTAAAGTAAGACTTTGGTAAGATATTTATGCTTTCTAAACTATTGCTGTCCCACTCAAAACTATGTTTTGATGCTATGTCTCTTAAGCTTAGATCTACTGCTCCCCTCAAGCAGGTATGTGGGAACTTTTCAGAACCAAGTAGGAGTATGGTTTAAGGTGGTGATAGAATGGACTATATCAAGGCGGTCAAGATCGGGCATGAACTTAAAGTATATTCATTTTTTTTCTGTTGTTTTACTTTGAATATTTTGCCAGTATATAAAAGGTGTTATGCAGTTTTTAGAAAAACAACACCCACAACTATCCTATGGACCTATTGCAATATATATATATATGTATATATATATATGTCTGTGCTATAAAAGTACTTTATAATTGCCTGAAGATGTAGCTGAAATGCAAAATGTAATTGATTATATCTTGGCCTGGTAAAAATCCAGGAATTGTAGTGAAGCATAGCCGTCATGTTATGTGGAGTCTTCCTGCTTCAAGGGCACTTCCAAAACCAACTTATTTATTTATTTTAATTTTTTTAAAGTGAAAAATGGCATGCTATGATCTACAATAATATCCTTCTTTGGCTCTGGATAGCATTTATTTTTTATGATGATTCCCTTGCGGTTATATCAAGAATCTTGTTCTGTTCATAATAGTTTAGTCCTTCCCAGTTAATATTACTATATAGACTTTTCTTCTGATTCTGCTCACTTCATTTTGCATCATTTCATGTAAAATCTAGATTTTTCTCAACTCATTTTGTAAAAGTAATTCCAATTTTTGCTTTAATTTCTTCTTCATTGGTTGTAATTTCACCTTTTTTTCATTTTTTATTCTGGTAATTTAGTTTCCTTCTTTCTTTTTTGAATCAAATAAATTAATTGTTTATTTATTTATTCTTCTGCTGGCTACTGAGCTCGCCATAATGTAATCACATTCTAGTGGTTGGAGACCTTCCTGAGGACATTAATGTATACCTCTACTTCAATGACATGATGTCGACTGGGCCAGCTGAGACCCTGGATTGAATGGAGGCCTATATGAAGGACAAGGCTTCAGAAATCAATCCTAAAAAAAAAAAAATAGAATCTACCTGGCTCAATCAAGTTCAAAGGAATAAAGAGTATGAGGAGGACCCACATGATTATGGAACAATTTAGAATAAGTTATTGAGATTTGTTTTCCTACCATATAAAAAGGAATACCCAAAGTTTTATTGGATGCTTTGGTTTTTAAAGAATCTGCATTGACCTACTGCTTATTCTACTCTGGGTTGTGCTTATTATAGGGGTCATCTTACTTCTACTAATTCTTAACTGGGATATGTTCAATATTATTAGAAATTCTTTTTTGTCATTTTTTATGAATGAGTTTTTATCCTAAGCCTAGCTATTGTCCTTGGTAACTTGGTCTTTTGCAAGAGAGTCAGATAATTTGCTTACTAAGTTGCTTTCTGGGTTGTTTTAGTCTTTTTGTTGAGGTAATTCATTTATGTTATTTATCTCTGAATTAGTAAAAGTTAATTAATAATTTAATTAATATTATTTAAATAGCATTCATAATAATTTAGGTTATTAATTTATCATTCAATTTTTTTTTAGATTTTACTCACTTTCTAGCATAATTTATAATTATTAGCCTTTGGCCTGGACTCATGTAAAATTTGGTTCCCAAGGAAATAATGAAATAGTAATGTCCCTCTAACAAGATAGGTAGGGCACAATAGGTTGATATCTTTATTGGAAATGGTTCATTCAATATCATAAATGTTTGGATCTCTTGAGCTTTAATGCTCTTTGCTTAGTTTGCAATTCTGCCAGAGACCGAGGCATCCAGCTTTAGACTGAACATTTGTACCACTTATGAGGACCTTGCTGATAAAGAATGTCATTTTGTCTAATTTGTATATGGCTCCATGTGCTATAGAAGAGTCATTCAAAACTATGCCTCAGTCAGGAGTATGCCAGAACCACCTCTAACTGGCTTGGGACACACAAAGCTTAAATTTTCAGTGTGAATTTTCATATTTGAGAAATAGTTATCACTACAAATCAGAATTACTTGAGCCTAGCATAGGTGCAGTAGGAAACTCAGGGAATGAATCATCACCAGAATAGAGACATAGTTACTATGGGTTAATACTGATGGTGATGATGGAGGTGATGATAACTGGTATCAATATAATTCCTTAAGGTTTACAAAGTACTTAACATTGATTATCTCATTTGAGCTTTACAATATTCCTGATTTCAGTAACCAATAATCTAATAATAGGGTTTACACGAAGGCAATGGTTCTCAAAATGTGATTCAAGGATGCTTGACATTTCCCAAGATCTTTTTATGGGGTTAGCTACTTTCATAAATTTAATAAGAGTTCATAGCCTTTTAAAAATGTCCCTTCCTTTTCCAAGTACATATTTGTGTAAATCTGAATTTTCTTCATCATCTTAAAACAAAACAACAAATAACAAGAGGTAAACTATTTGAACTGAATATTTTGCTATACTGAATATGACATTGTGAGAATATAAAGATATTTACAAACATATGAAATAATACCATGCTTCCTATTGTTTTTAAAAATATTATTTTAAAAGTTATATGTGTATAATATGTAATGGGTTTGTTATAATTTAAAATGAATTAATAAGTGAGTGTTTTAAAATTTATCAGGTTTAATTACAATCATAATAAATATTGATAAATATAAAAGAACGAGCTAGAGTCTACTCATTGCTTTGTTAACTATTCATTGTTAGCATTTACATCTTAGTACTCAGCAAATGTTATAAATCAAAGCTTGATCCATTGTTTTGTTGATCATTTAGGTTTTAGAAAGTGATATAGAAATATTAATTATGAAGATTAATTTAAAAATGTGATATAGGTTCATTCTTTTGCAGGGATGATTATCAGCACACCACTGGGGAAGAAAAAGATCTTCGGGATCCTCAATATTTTTTAATTTAATTTTTTATTTTAATTTTATTGATTAAGAAAAATTTTCCATGGTTACATGAGTCATGTTGTTTCTCTTCCCTCCTCCCAACCACCTCCCATAGCTAATGTGCAATTCTACTGGGTTTTCGTGTGACATTGATCAAGACCTATTTCCATATTATCCTCAATAATTTTTAAAAGAGTAAAGAGATCCTGAGTCTCAATGACAACTGCTACACTAGGAATGAGGGTCCTGACAGGACTACATGATTGGTATGTGAGAAAGTCTTGAAGGACTATTATGTTAAGATCTATATCACTTCCTAATTGGTAGCAGTAGACCCATTCCAGTTATGTGGAGCCTTGAGAGAGTATACATTTATTTTGGAAGGCATGCCAGTACCCATCAGAGATATCATATATCTGCTAATTAAACAATCAAGTTGAAACTATTATGAGAATGGAAGAGCTTAAGAAAAGGTTCTTTTGACAATTTAGAGTTGGGAGATTGCTATGCCTTATAATGTTACATTATGGGGCAATATCTCTCTAAATAAGGAATAAGGAACTATTCCTTTCCAATTAGACTCTTCATGCCTGTTGAAAAGTCTCCCTCCCTCAGAGGGCTCTCAATCTGCTTACAAATGGCACATTGTCCCTTTTTACCACATCTCATTTCAGATTTGTCAATGCGGCTAATTTTATCCATTCGTTCATCTATTTCTTTTATCCCCAAATTCCTGAAAATTAGAAGTTGTCTATGTTTACAGATCCAGCAAAGAAAAAAGGGCCAACTTTTTTTTTTTTTTTTGCCAGATCTCAGGGGGAATTGTATAATTGGAATTTGGGAGATGCCATTTAAAAGTATATATATTTTTTCTCTGGACACGTGGGGACCTTAAAACTACATTTCCTGTGGTCCAACAGGTTTCCTGTTTTGGATTACATATTCAAGGTGAGGGACAGCTTTAAATAGGGGGAAGTGACTTTGAACTGGTCTCTTAGCTACGAGGCGCACGATAAGAAAGGTAAAATGGCTGAGGCGGCAATTTGAATACTTACAGGCGCGGTCTTATATATATTTTACCAGCATGGCCATGGCTTTAATTAAAATACTAATTTATATTATTATATCAGTCTTTATCATTTTTAATCGTAACACCCTGTTAGCAGTTTCATCATGGTGGCTCTGAATGCCACAGTTGAGTGTTGTACCTGTGATGAATTAATGTCATTCTAGGAATTGGGGAGAGGGGGAGGAGAGTCCTTTTCTTCTGCTAGTTTCTTAGATTTTAGAAGGACAGACTTGTTTGAATTAGTTTCACCTGACTCACTCTGGTCCTGTTTTATTACTTTCCCTAGTCCAGTCTCCTGGGGCTTGGAGAATATTGCCTCCTCAGAGTTTTCCATACGCTCCTAGGAAATAGCTCAAGTCTCCCTCAACCAAGAGGTATCTTTTCTTGTGGAATGGCTTGGTTAACTCTTTCCTTAAAAAAAAAAAAAAAAAAAAAAAAAAAAAAAAAAAAAGGTTTAGAAGACCAAAAAATAATTCTTTGATTTCTAATAGCATGGCGGAATGTCAAACTGTTACTACATAATTATGGTGAATGTGTATTTATCTGAAAGAAAAGTGTCCTCTAGCTAATTTAATGGCAAACTTGAGTTCCTGATGAAAATAAGGGAGGTATTATCCAATCCTGAATTCCAACAATATCCTTCTCATTAGTCACCTTGTGCCAAATAGTTTCTTCTCTCACTAATCCACCTTTCACATAGCTAATAACATTATTTTTTATGCATAAGAAGTTATTTCACAAAATGTCACTGCTATGATAAGGATAAAGAGTTTTTTTCCTGCCTTTGTCATAATATGCAGATTCCTTAGCCTAGCACTTAAGAGTTTTCATAGTTTGGAACCAACCTAATTTTCTGGCTTTAACACTCTTCTCTTTAACACACTCTCTATTTCAAGTGAACTATTAGGATTTCTACATTCCTTTCTGCCTCTCAGCTACATTGAAAGAATCCTTGATAATTAGAATGTCTCCCTCTTTTTATTTAAGTTCTTTCTCCCTTCAAAACTCAGTTGTATAAAACCTTCACTCTATCCTTTTCTCTCTTTGCCCTCAGCTGAAAATGATAGCTCCCTCTTCAAATTTCTTTACAGTCATTTGTCTGGATTTCTTCTTTACACATTCTATTTTGCATCTGACCCTGCCATGAAGTTTGTTAGTTAATATTAATATATGTCTGATCCTTCATTTTTGCCTGGGAATACTTTGAGAATGGAGACTGTCATTTTTTCATCTTTTCACCCAATGTCTTGCAATGTCTACCAGAAAAATTTAATACATGTTTATTGAATTGAATGGGCAAGTGGATTTTATTTTAGAATCTATGAAAATTAACTATAGATTATGAGCTCCTTGAGAGAAAGGACCGTTTTTAAAATTAATCTTTCTATATTATACCCAGAACTTACCACAGTGCTGACATAGTAATCAGTAATTAATTTTTTGTTGACACCTGGAAATTTTTTCCCTTGAAAAATTTTGAATTTTTCAATTGTCTTAATCCAGATATTTCAGATGCAATTTTTTGACACTCAAAAATTGCACTACCAATCTCATATAGTGTTCTGTTAAAAATCAATCAAAGAATTTAGAAATTTTATATTCTAGACTTAGAGAGTTACCTAAAGCTTTGAGAAGTTGAGTAATTTCCTTGGGTCTCACTGTCAGTATGTATCAGAGATATGACTTGAATTGGCTTCAAGGGGCTCTCTTTATTTTATCATATTACCTAAGGTGCATAGCTTAAAATATGAATATATTAAAAATAAATACAAAGTTATTTTCAAGGTAGGACAGAGCACCAACAATTGGTTTCTTGGAGTAGTGGTCCTTACTGTTCACTTGATACCTGTGTAAGACTAGACAAATCACTACCCTCTCTGGGCCTAGGTTTCCTCATTTATAAAATAAGGACAATAGATTAGAAGATTTCTAAGCTTTTTGCAAATTCTTGTGTTTCTTATCAGAAACTGTTATATGTGAATCATTTTCCCTTTCGTTTTAGAATTAAATCTAGAGTCCTATTCTCCTGTCTTAAAAGACAATAGTTAAGTTTACTTTTTTATAATCTATAAAAATAAAAATACTCAGAGAAATATACAGGACTTCATTCTAGAACTGTAACAGACTGTTGGATAATTTTTAGTTTTCGCGTAGGACTCTGTAATGGGGCTAATAAACAAATAAGCTTTTGTGGCCTTTCCCTGATACTATTGTTATATGAATTGCTAGAGAAAATGAGGTGTTTTATTATTTTTTTCTCCCAAGATACATGTTGGCTGGAGAGTTTTCATCCCAGCTGAGATGCTTAATAGAAGTTCAACTGTTTTCTCTTTGTCATTTTTACATGTTAAATTTTTTTAACCATTTTACATGTTAAACTATATGGAGTCATTCACCCTTTACCATCTCTTTGCCTTGTTTATAAAATAAAAAGGTTGGACCAGATGGTTAAGCACTAAATCTATGTTCCCATAATGTTGCGAATGGTTAATAAATAATTGATTATTTAGAACTTAGTGTTTTAGAGTCCAAGAGCAAGTTCAAACCATTTGATATCCTGTGTGCCCTTAAAGATTAGGTTACATTCAGCTCACTATTGACAGTAACCTTGGGATGCAAGCTGTGGAACAGCTCAATAATGAAGGCTTTTGTGATGCTTCAGTAATTAAATCCCTTTGCTTGAGATTACCTTATACTGAAATTTGGCTCTAAAACAAATGGTGAAGTAGTAAGTATCTAGTGATGCCCCAAAATATATGCATTAGATTATATGCTCCCATTTTCTAGACACTATACCTTTCTCAATTCAGACTAAGATCATATTATTTCCTGTATTCCATGTCTCATTCTCCAATAACACCCCTGCATTTTCCAAATTAACTATTTTCTAGCCACACATTCCCCACATTGTGACACTGATTTTTTTAAACTTTTACATGTACCTTTAATAAATTTCATCTAATCAAAATTGTGATATTTTTTAGCCTTTTAGAATTTAAAAATTATCCTGAATTTGTTATATAGCATGTTAATAGTCCCTCCTAGCTTTTTGTCAACTATGAATTCAACAATCAGGATTTCTTTGTCTTTATCCATATTATTGCTGAAAAAATTGATAAACTCCATAAGGCCATGGTAAAAGTCCTTGGGGTACTCCATTGAGTAACTCCCTCTATTTGGACATTGTCCCATTAATGACAATTCTAGGTCCAATCAGTCAAACAATTCAGAATCAAACTAACTGTTATTATTTAGTTCATATTTTGAAATGTTTCACAAAAATAGCAAGAAAGAAGAGCTGCCTTGCTAAACACAGTAAACACTATCTGTAGAATTCACCTTATCTGCCAATCTAGTTCTCTTTTCAGAGAAGGAAGTAAAATGAGTCTGTAATGACTTAACCTGATCCTATCTTACAGTGAAGTCATACTGGCTTTTAGAGATTATTGCTTCCCTTTCCAGATATTCTCAAACCATCTCATTACTAATCATTTTTCTAGGAATGGAAATTATCCTTATCAACAAAACATGTAGAATATCTAAGAACACCTATACCAGCCTATGGTTTGTGTATTCCATTTGCTTTCCTTTTTTGGAAAACTTGGACATTTGTCCTTCAATTCTGTGGAATTTTCCCCATTCCCTCTGATTCTCCAAAGATCACTGATTGTGACTCAGCAATTACATCTAATTCTTTGTCTATCTGCACTGCAAAACATTAAAACTGGTGACTATCCAGTCATTCATTTATAGTAGTTGGATGCTCTGTTATCCCTCAATATCCCTGCTAGAATTATTAGGAAAGCTATGGAATTGGGGAGTGGCTGAACAAATTGTGGTATATGCTTATATTAGAAGCATATTGTGCATAAGAAATGACAAAAAATATGATCATAAAAATATCCTGGAAAGAAAAGTGATGAAAAGTGGAGTGAGCAGAATCAAGAGAACATTGTACACAGTAGCAACAATAATGTATGATAATCAACTGTGAATGACTTAATGCTTATCAATGTGGCAAGGATCCAGGACAACTCCAAGAGACTCAAGATTAAAAGGGAAATCCA
This sequence comes from Gracilinanus agilis, assembly GCF_016433145.1. NCBI lineage: Eukaryota > Metazoa > Chordata > Mammalia > Didelphimorphia > Didelphidae > Gracilinanus > Gracilinanus agilis. Next base: position 432,673,573 of record NC_058130.1, on the reverse strand, counting down.
CCAACAAAGAACGAACAGATGGACTCTGAATGATGAAACATAACATTCTCAATTTTTTTATCCACAAATTTTTCTCTAGTGTAAGCAGTATGTCTTGTTTCACAACTTGACAAACAAATATATGCTAAATGATAATATATGTACAACTTATATTACCTGAGTTCTTGGGAAGATGGGGAAGAAGGAAGGGAGAGAACATGTATCTCAAAATGTCAGATGATGAATATTAATAATTATATTGGCATGTAATCTGGAGGAAAAATTAAAAACCTTTTTAAAAAGGAAAATTATAGCATTGGTTCCTTGTGACTAGGACTCCTAAATAGGTCTACTTCCATCTCTAATATGTTTTAATTCTAAGTGAACCATAGTAGCAATAATAAAAAGATTGAGTCCTTAACAAATGTTTGTCAGATTGGATTGTCTTTTATGGACTATTTGAAAGTTTTTTTTATATTTTGATTATATATATTTGCTCAGGCATGCTTTTGCATATTTAGAATTTTATACATTTTCTGTATTTATGGAATAAACAACTGTCCTATATTTGATACTGATATTATTCATGGGCTAACATTAGAAGAGGCAACTTACATACATTTCGGAGAAAACCAGATTTTTGTTTTAGAGATTTCTCTGGAATTAGGCCAGAGTGGGAGATGAGTCAAAGAAAAAGCACCTGATTCTTTTTGGTGTCATCTCCCCATGATTGTATCCCATCCATGTGGGCACAAAGATACTTATTAGGCTCCAACTCAGGGTGTACTGACAAAAGAAACCACACTAACATAGAAACTGCCTAAAACATGAAAAACAAAGGTATTGAAAAACATATTTGGGTTATTATTAGAGTCATCATCTTTGATGCTATAGAAACAATTCCAACCAGGAACAAGAGTTCAAAGCCATTGACTAGTACTGTTGGTGCTACTCATTCCAATAGGTTCATGATCCTCAGCTTTTGCCACTAGCTAAATGAGGTGGTATTATCCTGGCAAGTGGGTTACATCCAGTAGGATCCCTCACCTAAAAAGATCCAACTCACACCAAGTCACTCAATCATTTCACGTTCTGGGATATGAATATTAATTAGAATGTCACATCTAGTAGACAAAAATTGATTCCCTAAATACAAATGAAGACTATGATGAATTACATAAGTATTTCCTGATCCAGAATACATTCTAAAATGTTGTAACAATGAATAAAAGTGTGATTCTTCAGATACAAACTTATCCTATGGAGAACTCTTTGTGGAGACAAGCTCATTTCAGAATATCATTGGCAGGAGTAATTTCCCATCATGTCCACTATTTCCCTCCATATAGTGTAGGAGTACAGGAAAGATCACCTATTCCAATATGATATGATACTAGCCCATTTCACACTCCCAGAGCACCTTGAGGTACATTTTTTATTCTCAGCATCTGCTTTAACACTCAGGTTAACTATCAAACCATGGGTGATGTGTCACTTTGCTTCTCAGTCCTCTCATTTGGTACATCCATTGTTGAAAGATATAAGGACCTTCTTGCCTATCACCAATATTGGCTATACATTTTCTTACTTTTCCTCAGACCTATATCTCTCATTTCCTTTTTTGTGGGGGAAAATGTGTTATCTTTACTCAAACAGAACAATCCTTGTCTAGTTGCATTCTGCTTTGGGAATATGTTCATGTCAGCCTCAATCAAAGAGAATCCTGAGACTCTCACTTTATCTGGAGATGTATTCTCTCCTATGATTATCTCTTTGAATTGGGAACAGTCTGTCTAGGCCACATTAGCCCTGAGGGCTCAATTTGCAAGGAAATTTGAACCTTCCACCATTTGACTGTGTCCAACACCCTTGTTAGGCTTTCCAATTGGATTCCCACAAGTCAGGATTTTTAATCTTGGGTGTGACCCTTTTCTAAGTTGCATTTTAAACTCTTGGTTTTATTTAAAGGCTATTTCTTTTGCCTAGCTTTGATAATTGAGGGTTACAACAAAGACGTTCTAGATATTATTTGATAAACAAATATTCTATCAAATGAAATCATTTCAGAAGAATCTAAAATGGACTTTGACATCTATATTTGGGCTTAGGAGTGTTCCTCCTTCTGTCATAGAAATGAAGAATCCTTATATCTTATAGAAATAATTTCATCTCTCCATCATGGCTAAGATAAGTGATTTCTCTCAGGGTAATGGGCCCCATGGCTGCTAGGCCAAATCTCATCATATCCCTAGAACTTTTTGCCTATTCAAGATTATCTTCTTAATATTACAGGTCTCATTGTTATAGCATGGTAATCTAGTTCTATTGTTCTTTTATTTCTCAAAGTTGATGAAAGTTACAGAAGTATTTTTCATAGAAGAACTAGACATGGCAATTGTCACAAAAATTTGCTTGATCCTTTAAAGTATTCTTAAATTCCTATCCATCTGAATTAAACACAGTACTTATTTGGATTTGAATCATTATTTTCATTACCTTCAGATCTCTTCCTTATTCAATTCCTTATCTTTTGCCTTTTGCCAGGTATTTAACTAACTGTTCAAAGCCAGAAAGACTATACAATTGACAGATTGCCTCAGTGGCAGTGGATGCATAAACCTTCCAGGAAGACCAAAAAGTAATGTATAAAATACGTTCTGGGATATTTCATTCAATTCAATTAATAGATATTTGTGAAGTGTCTACCAAGTCAAAATATATTCCTGAGTTCTTGGAATGTAAAACAAAAGTAAAAACATTCCTTTCCTCAAGAATCTCTCACAAGTATGGGCACAGAGAAGAGGTGGCATAGCATGTAGCCAAACAAATAAATACAAAGTAAAAACAAGTGATTTCAATAAAAAAAATGCAAATAACACTTGAGATCAGGAAAGGCCTCCTGTAGAAGATGACCTCTTAGTTGTGCTTTGGAGAGGTAAGAATTCAAATGTAAGTTATCACTTATTCAAAACACCTTTTATGAGATTAGCTACATCTGAGTTGCTGGAGGTCCAATCTAAGGGCCCCAAATCACCAAGTTTTGTCTGGGAAGTGGAGAAATGTGGAGTGTTGCCCTGATCAGAGTCTATTCATCATGGCACATCATAAGAGAATGCCAAATCCATTTCAAAGTCCTCAAAGAATATCTGGCTAGGCAAAACTACAAGTTACAATAGGATTAATGCACCTGATCCCGCCTTGCCCTGCCTCCTTCCCAGTGAATTCCCAAAAACACAAAAATAGGAGCTACTGTGTCTGACACACACTAAGACTTCATGTTTGACCAGCAGCATCAATTATTATTTGATTTATAGTCACTGTTGCATTTGTCCATGAGTCTGAAGTTTTCCATAGACCAAGAGTTCTTAAACTTTCTTTTAACATATCCTTTGGCAACCTGATGAAGCTAAGAATAAATTTTCAAAAAGACAAATAATGAAAAGGATATTGTATATAATTAAAATAACCTAACCCCAAATTATCTAAACAGATAAATAAAAATCAAAATTAAGTAATGGACTGCAGAAATGTACCTTGAATCTATTTTGTCCTGAAGTTTTTGTTGAGTTGTTTCTCAGTCATGTCTGAGTCATTATACGTTTTTGGGTTTTGTAGCAGAAATACTGAAGTGGTTTTCTGCTTCTTTCTTCAGCTCATTTTATAGATGAGGAAACAGAGGCAAACAAGGTTAAGCTATTTGCTCAGGGTCACATACTTAGTGTCTGAAGCCAGATTTGAACACAAGAAAATTAGTCTTCCTAACTCCAGACTTGACATTCTAGCCATTGCTCCCCTAGTTGCCCAATCCAAAAAGTTTAATCACTGTAAATGAATTTTCTCAATAAAGAGACTAAAAGAGGGCAGAAAGCACCTTACTCAACAAATAACAGTACTAGCTAAGGTTAGGACATAAACTTATTTGTGAAATATGATGAAAAAAGACTGGTGAATCATCATGAGTGGGGTCATCTCATAAAACAGTCAGAAACAATAAAGGTGAAGAACTAGATTAAAGAAATGTTGACAAATACCCAGATAGCATTCCAATAGTATTCAAGGATAAGAACTGAGGTACTGCAAACAAAAGAAAAATAGAAACACTTGAAGAAATCATTTTAACAAAATATTTTATCTATCAAGTATAGTGGAGCCATAATGCTTCTAGAACCTAATGTCACAGATCTAAATGTGTTTATGAAGGAGATAGAAATTATAAAAAAGAAAAGACTGAGAAACTGGAGAGACTGGTTCAGGTATACATATGTTGGAAACAATACAATTGTAAGGGCATTAATGAACAAGGTAGGAAAAAACAAAATCAAAGGCATTAAAAATAATCTCAGATGTTATCAATATTTAATAGGTGACTAAGAGAACATCGGAAACTACCAACCTATATGCTGACTATCCCATTTATACCCAATCTTCATGAGAGTCATCTAAACATGAAATGAGTATCTTCATTGAAGGCATTGATAAGGAACAAAAAAGGCTTTCACAAATGACTTTAAACAATAGGCAACATCTTTTTAATTGCAGAAAAAAATTGATTCAATAGAACAAAATTCTACCTTATATATCTTTTTAGAAACAAACAAAAATCTCTCCCATCAACCCTTCAAAATCATTCAAAATCCCTTGGAAGATATAACAACAAAAACAGCCCTGTCTGACAACTCTCTGATAATAAAGATCAGGAAAGGCCCAAAAGAAGGAGATGTGTGCTTGCCAAATATATTTGCCATATTGATCAAGGAGATAGAACACAGATTCCAAGTCAAAGAGAAATTCCCTGAGGATGATGAAACCTTCCAGATGCTCTTCTTTTACATTGTGTTGATTGCATCATGATTGCCCCAGGATGTGGCAAAGCCTTCTGAAAGAAATCTATAATTACCCAAAACAGTTTGGTCTGTTCATTCACAGAAAAACCAAGTAGATGAAGAATACCAATTGGCCATATGCCAATATGTACATTTGATTGGACATCCCAAAGAGTTTATTCATCAGTATGTATTCTTAGGATAGACAGTTCAGTAGGGTAATGATTTGGGATGAGTTTACCAGGAAGAAGAGAGGATACTGGACTGCTTTTAGGAAATTGCAAAGTTCCTATATCAATTCTTTTCTTGAAAACAAAATAGCATCTTTTCAATATTAACCCACTGTTGGTGCTCCTCTGTGTCAATTAGATGTGTAATACAGCTACCTCTGACAGATAAAAGAGCAATAGAATTGCAAAGTGGGTATAAATGGGCTAGCATTCTACCATAAAGGACTATTACTAATAATAACTCACTTTTGTAGAATATTTTAGAATTTACAAAAAAAGGGGCATGGCTGGGGGAGGATGGTATGCCTGAGAATCAAGATAAACAAAGTTCAAATCCTGCCTCAGACACATAGTACCTATTTTACTGAGAGTTAATCCCTTAACTTTTCACTGTTCCCAGACACCTCCACAAACTCTAATCCCAGAATAAAAGCAATATGTATTAGTGGTCCTAGAACACTGGAAGCCCCCTGCACAGGGACAATTTATTTTAATGCTTATAAGATCTTTGTCTCACAACAAACCTGTGAAGTAGGCAGTGTAATATTATTATCTCCCTTTTGCTAATAAGGAAAATATAGCTCAAAGAAGTTACTTGACTGACCTAATGTGAAAAACCTAATATCAGAGACAGATTTGAACCTCAATCTATTGACTCCAAGTATAGGATCCTCTCTATTATATCATATAATTCTAAACCACCAAAGATCATCCTAGCGCATCAGTTAGTCAAATAATAATAACTATGCATCAGCTAAGTTCTAGGCACTGTACTTAGTTCTGGGAGTATAAAGAAAGGCAAAAACCCTCTTGCTTCTCCCAAGGAGTAATTATTACAACAGAGGGGACAATTTGCAAACAATTAAGTATCTATAAGTTTTATGTTATTTCTTGAATTGTTTAATTCCTCCAGTAATAAGGTTGTTCTCAAAGAGTTGGAGTCCCAGTTTTCTGGGACATGAGTTCAGTGAGAGAGTTCCAAGTGTGGGAGCTCTCAAACTTAGTCCTAGTCCTGGTCAGTATCTCATGGGCTAATGTAGTTCACTGGTGCTGAGGGAAAGGCTGAGACCCACAGATCTTGTATTCACATCCTGAACCTCAGCACCATGTTCATTAGAATAGTGGGATGACTTCTGAGGACCGAAGTCCTAGCCCTGGACGATACCTCATATATTAGTCCTAGCCCAGACTTGGTTTGTGGAATACCAGAAGGAAAGGATGGACTCCTAAGTCACACAAGAGTAGATTTATTCATGGTGTATTGACACCTACCACAGCCAGCAGTTAGTAGTGGGGGCAATGAGATAGAGACAAATTATGTAGCTTTTCGAGGGGAAGAAGGCAATGACTTGAGGGAGCAATCTGGTTGAACTCTACTAATACCTATAGATAAGGGTAGAATTCCCATAGCACATACTAAGAGTGGAGAGCACTTATGTGGCCCTGAGGTCAGAGGTACAATCTCTCAATTGCAGGGAGATGTAGAGGATTTTTAAAACATTGCTATAGGTAAGGATCAAGTTATATCAGAGCTAACAGGTTAGAATGCATGAGGGACAGTGACTGGTTTCTAAAGGAACCTGAGGGTAAAGACATTTTTTAACTGTCTATTTAAAAAAAAATCATTCATTTATTTAGACTATTTTTCCATGGTTACATGATTCATGTTGTTTCCCTCCCCTTTTTTTCCTCCCCTCCCAGAGCTGACCAGCAATTCCACTGGGTTATACATGTATAATTGTTCAAAACCTAGTCCCATATTATTCATATTTGCAATAGAGTCATCATGTAAAGCCAAAATCCCCAAACATATATCCATTGAGCAATGTGATGAACCATATGTTTTTCTTCTGTGTTTCTACTCCCACGGTTCTTTCTCTGGATGTGGATGACATCCTTCTTAAAAGTCTCTTGGGATTGTCCTGGGTCATTGCATTGCAGAAGTCTATTACATTTGATTGTGCCACAATATATGAGTCTATGTGTACAATGTTCTCCTGGTGCTGCTGATTTCACTATGCATCAATTCCTGGAGGTCTTTCCAGTTCACACGGGAATCCTCCAGTTTATCAATCCTTTCAGCACAATAGTATTCCAACACCGGCAGATATCACAATTTGTTCAGTCATTCCCCAATCAATGGACGCCTCCTCATTTTTCAATTTTTTGCCACCACAAAGAGCACAGCTATAAATATTTTGGTACACATAGTTTTCCTTATTATCTCTCTGGGGTACAGACCCAGCAGTAGTATGGCTGTATCAAAGGTATGCAGTCTTTTGAAGCCTTATGGGCATAATTCCAAATTGCCTTCCAAAATGGTTAGATCAATATACAACTCCATCGATAGTGTATTAGTGTCCCAATTTTGCCACATTCCCTCCAACATTTATTATTTTCCTTTACTGTCATATTACCCAATGTGCTAGGAATGAGGTGGTACCTCAGAATTGTTTTATTTGCATTTATATAATTATGAGAAATTTAGAACACTTTTTCATGTACTTATTGATAGTTTTGATTTCTTTATCTGAAAACTGCCTATTCATATCAATTGACCATTTGCCAATTAGGGAATGACTTGACTTTTTGTACAATTGACTTAGTTCCTTATACATTTGAAAAATTAGAGCTTTGTCAGAGGTTTTGGTTTAAAAAGATTTTTTTTCCCAATTTGTTGCTTCCCTTCTAATTTTGGTTGCATTGGTTTTCTTTGCACAGAACCTTTTTAATTTAATGTATTCAAAATTATTCATTTTACATTTTATAATATTCTCTATCACTTGGTCTTAAATTCTTTCCTTTCCCATATATCTGACAGGAATACTATTCTATGTTCACCTAATTTACTCATAATTTCCCTCTTTATATTTTTCATTTATCCATTCTGAATTGATTAACTGTCTGTCTTAAAACATCAAATAAGTGGGTAGGATGCCTTCACCTTACTAGTCACTAGGGAAGTTCATTACAGCCTCCAGAAAAGCATAGTAGGGAGTAGGCTATTCCCTACTGGCTTTGGGAATAGGTAGGTCAGGGAGTGGATAAAAGGGAAAACATAAGGAGATCAAGAGGATCACGAACACCTTTTGTAGAATGCTATAGTCAAAGGATCTTATAAACTCTTACATACAAGCTAAATTTGTGTGGGTGAGTGTCTAAAGTGGAAAAGAAGGTCATCTTTGAAGGAAGACACCAGTATTGGGAAGATCATGGAAAGGCTTCTTCCAGAAATTGGAATTAAATTGAGTCTTTAAGGAAACTAGGAAGCCAAAAGATATATATGTGAAGAGGGAGAACATTCCAGGTATGGGGTCAGCCAGTAGAAAGGAACAGGGTCCAGAGATGTAGCCAACTCCCATATTTTCCAAATGAAAAAACTGGAACTTAGAAAAGGAAAGTGACTTTTCCAAAGAGAGTGAGTCAATGGCAGAGTTGTGATCTGCAGCCAGGTTCCCTGCCTTCAAATTAAATGCTCTTTCTATTATTCCACTAAGGCTATAATTAAAGAATTTAAACATTTCTAATTTTTCAACTTAGATATAGAAATTCAAAGTTTCTAATTAGAGGTCCTTGTGTCCTGCTTGCTACTATGTCTCTTATTCATCTAAAATGGTAGAATATTAGCACTTAGGATTATCTGAGTAGAGAACAGAAGGAAGCTGAATCCTTACGTCAATATGACTCAGTAATACTACTTTCCCTGCACTGTCACACGTGTTACAGGAACCCATGGGCCATGGCTGGGAGTAGAGAGCTGGGGGAAGGTCTAATCTGGGTTCAGTGTCACAAGTGCTAATGGGGAATGAGCAGAGACTATGCAGCACAGTTCCATGGAAGAGTTAAGGAATAAGAAAAGAAAGCTCAGTGAATGAACTAAATTAGTAAAGTAAAAGAATATTGATTTGATTTGGAGGTACAGATATGAAAAGAAAATGAAAGATAAATATAAATTATATACTTTATACTATATTTGAGAGCTTAGGATTTCTCCCTTTCTCCATTTGGGGAGGGTGGTTTAAAAAAATTTAAATTAGCATGAAATCTTGTTTAAATGGTAGAAAATCTTCCAGGAATAGTACCTAATAAAAAGAAGACTGGCCCACCCAGGAAAGTGAAATGCAAAAGTGAGCAAACACTACACAAAACAATTGTGGCATTTATGTATAGATGATAAAACAAAAATATTTACCTTTTTGGCATAATAGTACTTGAATTCAGTATAGGATGATGCTTCTCTGACTTAGGATAACAAGAGTCTGATTGATCCCCTTAAAAAAAAATACCAGTTCTCTTCTCTAATACTTATCTTAGTATCCTTTCCACAATATGTGCCCAAGGCATGATTTCATCAATTTAATTTCATGGCACTGATACTATATAAAGCATTTTAAAATAAGTATACATATAATATGTGCATTATTATATAAAAATTGCTATATCTGTATATGTGGTAGAGAAGGTTTCTGACCTAAAAACTTGGCAACATTTCTGTTTGTTTCTGGCATAAAGTATTTTAAGAGACTACTAAATTCATTTTTTTTTGTTGAGTCTCTTTGTATTTTTATAATATCCCCTAGCACTTCCTTCCCAAACCCACTTTCTTACTCATATCTCTTTTGGTTTACTTTAGGCTTTCTCATTTGTTTTCCACTCTCTATAAATTCATTGTACCTGGACCAGTCAGCATTGCTAACTGGAGGTTAAATAAATCCTTAATTCTCTTGTACAGTCATTCTAACTTTCAAGAGGTCAGGCACTTTAGGGAAGCCAAGTGTTAGATAGTCTGGCTGGGTAGTCTGAAGCAAAGGAGCAGAAGGGAAAGAGTAATGTAATTCAATCAGGCAATGAGTATTCATTAAGCATTGTCCATAATAAATGTGTTAATCATTAGGAATATTAAAAAAATAAAAACACCATCCCATACTCAAGGAGCTCACATTCTAATGAGGGAAACAATAGAACATTGCAAAGAAAAGGTCCTCTCAAGGGAAGGAGCTAACAGTTAAAGGATGAGGAAAGACTCTGCAGAAGGAGAGGTTTGAGCTTTGTCTTGAAATAATCCTGAATAGAGAGGTGAGGAGGTAGAACATTCCAGGAATGGAATGACAGGCACTGAAAATGCCATCAATCAAGACAGGAAGTGCCCTGTTCACAGAAGAGAAAAAAGGTTAGTATTGCTGGAATATCAATTACAAAGACAGAGATAAAGCATAAGAAGATTTGAAAAGGTATGAAAAGGGTGGGGTTATAGAGGGCTTTAAATTCCAAGCCAAAGCCAATGTTTTATATTTAATTCTGAAGGCAATTGATAAACAGAAGCCAAAAGGAAAAAACCAAACAAACACTCAAAATGAGTGCCCCAAAAGAAGTCATTTCCTTTTATTTCTTCTAGTAATAAGGGAAGGGAAGGGAAAAGAATTTTCAAACAGTCTCTTCCTCCAGATTGCCAATTGCGAATCATCTTTCAGAGAGTTCCCAAGCACTGGAGACTAATTAGAAATTCTCCATGTTATCCCAGAAGGGAACATATTCCTTTGGAAAAGGAGAAGGGAACAAGTTTTTATAAGCTACCTACTATGCTTTGGCCATATGCTAGGCACTTTATAAATAACATCTTGTCTGATCCTCACAGCAACCTGTGAAGCAAGTGCTCTTATGATTCTTATTTTATAGGTGAGGAAAATAAGGGAAACAAACTTGCCAGGGTCGCATAACTAATAATTGTCTAGAGCAATATTTGAACTCAGGACTTTATGAATCAGTTCAACAAATGAGGATTTCCAACAATTATATTCATTACACAAAACCCAATTGAGTGAAGGATGGATGGAATGACCAGACAAGAATAATTTTCACAGAAGGAGAAGATGGTGAACAGGAAACCAAAAAAGCTAGAATGATAGAAGAATCCAAAAGTCCCCAAGTTCATGATATCAAAAGGATTCTACAACTATGTGTGTAAAACCTAAACTATCGTATACATTGTTGGCATATTACAAAAGATGTTTGGTTTGTCTTTGAAACCAAGTAGTATTCTATTTCTCTTGGTGCATTTGATAAAATAAATTGAAGTGTCCCTCACCTAAATGAGAATGAATAGTGCTAGACCAAACTACTGGGACAACTGAGCTAATTTCCCAGGAACTAGCACATATAGTTTCTGATTTCCCTTCTCAGAGATCAGGACAGAGAACTGGGTAGATAGTGAAATGGGTAAATTTTGGGGTGTCTTGCATCCTTTGTGTATATGTGGTTTGTATATTATTAAAAACCTGGTATTTAGAAATATAACATGTAGCTGAGTTGATGTTCCTTGAAATGTAAAGCTATACTATCTCATCAAAAACTATGTCTTTTAATATTCCCTTACAGTTGTGCATGTAAAATTTTAAATTCTGGCCCAAATTTGAAGTATATATGCCTAGAAAGACCCTAAACTCTTAGATAACAGTTGATGGGAGTATTTTTATGGGCAATGGAGCAGTAAATGTGCCACAATGCCTGGAATATACTTCCCTTAGGTGCGTAGATTCTACATATCTTTTGAATACAACTCTGTTTAAAGTAATTAAGGATTTTCTTCTTTTCCCTATTACATACTTGTGGTTAATCAATCATTTTAAGTCATACCTTCGTCTTTTTGACCCAATTTGGCGTTTTCTTGGCAAAGGAACTAGATTAGTTTGCCATTTGCTTCTCCAGCTCATTTTACACATGAAGAACTGAATCCAACAGAGTTAGTTGACTTACCCAGGGTCCCACAACTAGTAAGTGGCTAAGACTAGAATTGAACTCAGATGAATGAGTCTTCCTGACTACAGGTCTGGACTCCTATCCACTGGGTCACCTAGATCCCCTAATGTGTTCTAGAAACCTTAATAAAAATTAAGTTACATCAATAAAAACAGGGCTAGGAGTGGTAAGGACTATTTCTTTGTATCTGAGCAGCAACTACAATGCCAGAGTGGGTTGTATTTGATACTTGTGGGGTAAGGCAAGTTGCTTGATCAAGGATTTATTTTGAGGCTGAATGTCCCTATCTCCTTCAGGCTGGAAGTATAGCATACATTTCTAAGCCTACCCTTACTACTGATCAGCATAGGAACTTGGTCTGCTCCATTTTTGACTGGAGCTGATTCACCCCTCCTTAGCTAGATTGGTGCTTCTCTTCATCTCTATCCCAGGGGCTCACAGAATTGGTGCCAGACTTAATGTGGACACCCGATCAATTCTGGGCTGAGGATTTTCAGGAACCAGTAAACCAATAGCCTCAGACTCTACAGTAGCAGGGAATCCAGAAGTGTGCCACAAGAACTTACCTTCAACCACAAAGGTTTAATATTGCAAAGTCTATCTTGTGGATCCTCACTATGACTATGAGGAAATTCAAGATCTCAGTGATCCCTTGTTTCAGATATTCCTTATGCTTAGAGTATGAGAACGTGTATCAACTAGGGACAGGACTTTGCATTCACAAAATTGGAAGCTATGAAGTTTGCAGACATTTTTAAACCAAAGGTGGAAAAACATAGACTGTATTTTCCTTAAGGAACATTAGATGGGGTCAGATTTTTTTTTTCCTCCAGAAGTTAGACCCACAGTTCACCTAGCCAGCATTAGTGTTTCCTTTTGTCTCAGAAACTGAGTGGCAAAGAGTAGGAATCCAATTAGTATCCCAGCTGACTTCAATATAAAAGCAGACTTTTTAATTTCTAACTTTATGTTCATATTTATATTTATACTTTTTAAGTCCTCAGGCATAATGACATCACCTCTCAGATTCCAAATAGTATTTTTGAGGCTCCTCTACTACTTTTGTTCCAGTGTCAGCTCCTTATTCTCCTCTGTTAGTGATTTGGATCATGGCCCAGAAGGTAAATTTACTCCCTTGGTAAGACTTTCCTCTGCTTGTTGTAAGTGAATTTTGTTAATTACTGGATACAAAGGGGGAAGGATTATTCTAATACTGAGATTGTAATGATTTAGATAAGGAAAAGGGAAAGGGAGACAAAGCAATAACCATGTATGTATCACCTATTATGTTCCAGGCACTTTACAAACATTGTCTCATTTGATCTTCACAATCTGGAGGGGCAAGTATTATTATTATTTCCACTTCACAGTTGAAACACTGAGGGAAACTTAGGATAATTGACTTACCCAGAGTCACAGGATTCAAAATGTAGAGGTGAGAACTCAGATCTTCCTGACTTCAGGCCTAGGGAGCACCAAATAAGCACCTCCCACAACCCTCCCCTCCCCTATAAGTCTATTTTATCCTTTGTTTTTAAACTAAGTTCTTGATCAAAGATGTGTTTGTAAATTTTATTCCATTTGGTATCAGAAGAATGGCAGAAAAACTCTTTCACATTTTGGACAAAAGAGCAAATCTATTTGTAGCAGATGCCTTCATTCCTACTCACCACCTGCCATACCCCCCTCGTCCTGTCCTGTTGGAGTTCTCCCAAGAGTGGGGCTGCTCACTACAATGAATTGTAGTTCTAGAGAATCCATTGTTCATGACTATTCCTTCTATCACTGTAGCTCATGAGCCCCCATCAATGTGTTCCTATTAATTAATTAGCAATAAATTTTCAATTAACTTTAAACAAAACAATTATTGAAAAAGCAAAGCAAATACATACTTTTTAAAAATAATTTCATCTGTAAATCTCGTTCACACTCTCCCAACAAATGGACTTATTATCTGTGGAGAGAATAGACATACTTAAAGTTCAAGGGTAACAAATCTCACATATAGGGAATATATATTTCCAGGGAAAATCACAACTATAGAACTGACAACTTCCATTTTCTATTTCTGTCTCAAGAGACCTAAATAGAATATTGTTTGATGGACAAAGAATCTGTGTTAATAAATGGTTCCATTGACAAGTTAAGTCGATACATACACTGCTGTGCCAGTGCCTCATCAGGCACAGTATTTTATCACTTGGATGGGTTGATTTGGCTGTTTCCTGAATATTTTGCTTCTCAGCTGTTGCAGTGTTCAGCTGGACTTGTTCCTTGACAGAAACTATATTATCTACCACTTCTGGTTTTAGGCTTGGCTAATGACTTTAGATGAAGCAATGTTATGTTCTTTTAGGGAAAGATAGAGACCTTTATCCTAAATTTAGCAGAACCTTCTCCAGCTCTGCTCCTTTTTTGAGTTCTCCTTTCTTCTCAGTAACAGTAGATAGTAATGCAAAGAATTATCTTTCTCTTAATCTTCTTCTTCCTCCTTAATTGCAGATGGCAATAAAGTGGAAAATCTATGTCCTTCACTTCTTTTCAGCAGTAGCAATAGGTAGCAGTGGAGAGCCTATTAGCATCTGTGACTAAATAAATCTACCAGTGGTACCTTGACACATGAGTTTAATTTGTTCAATGGCCAGGCTCATAACTCAATTTGCTCCTGTGTTAAATTGAATTTCCCCAATTAAATGAATTGAAATTCAATTAATCCAATCTTGCCCAAAAAAACCCATGCATTTTTTGTTTTATATACTTTTAAATATGAAAATGTTCTTTAAAAAAACAAATAAAGGGGCAGCTGGGTAGCTCAATGGATTGAGAGCCAGGCCTAGAGACGGAAGGTCCTAGGTTCAAATCCGGCCTCAGACACTTCCCAGCTGTGTGACCCTGGGCAAGTCACTTGACCCCCATTGCCCACTCTTACCAATCTTCCACCTATGAACCAATAGACAGAAGTTAAGGGTAAAAAAAAAAAAAAACAAAAAAAACAAAAAAACAAATAAATATATTTATAGATAATAAGAAAGAATATAAAGACATAAACTTGCTAATGAAATGTTATTTACCTTCAAGGTCAGGGTGAAGATGCTGGCAGAGAAGGTTATCATTTTGTGCGGTCTTTTAACATAACTTACTCTCTACACATGTAATGCTACATTTAAATACAAAACTGACCTTACACATTACTTATGATATGTGATTTTATTACTAAACTTAATTGCTATTTTTTTACTTTACTTAATTATCAACATTTTCTTCACTGAATTTTTTGTTTTGTCACACTTTCTTTGATTTCACTCACAGGCTGTTTCAACAATAACCTTTTCATGGTCTATTTCTTCCTCCCTTTCAGAACATTTTGATAATGTGTGAAACAAGTGCCCTTACACAGCTCCAATGCATGAACCTGTTGCAACTTTTTCTGGGTGTGTCTTTTCAATAAACTGTTTAATTTTTTCCCAAATCCTCAACATTTCCTTAATCTTGCTTGTACTGATTATCTCATCTACCTCAACCAGGTCCTCCCCACTAATGGTCTGCAAAACCTGAGTATGCTACTGCTGCTGTAATTCCTTAAATTCCTCCGTGGCCAGAACCCATGGTTAAAAGTTAAGAAATTTGCCCAAAAAACTGATAATAAAGACAAAAAATAAAGAAGAAAGCAAGCAATTCAAAACAGGTGCTCTCACAGCCAGATAAACACTGAACTACATGAGACAGCCTCCTGTAACTTATGAAACCAAACATTCAGCAGGCTATCTAGTGGAGAGTGGCAGAAGCTCCTGATTCATGACTTAAAGCAAAAAATCCCAATCTTCACTGCTCCCATCTCAAATTGCTTGTGACTTAAGGTGCTCTTGTATCAAGGTAGCACTGTATCTGGCAAAATTGATAGTACAGAGACTGAGTTACTTTCTGCCTTTGATATAGCTCTGAGGACTTTTTACTTTCTGCCTTGCTGATCCATAATCTGAGTATTCTCTATGAGATACTTGGCTTATTTTATAATTAGTAAACACTTTGCCATCTTCCATCACTAAACCATAATCAAGCAAACTATATTTGTTAACATTATCATAAATTAGTTCTGTGTTCATTTTTCCTGGTTATTATCCTTACAATTTCCATACTTTGCATAAACAAATGAACTTTAGAAGCACAAAAATACCAAAGCAGACTTTGTTCTAAATTCACAAGCCTATCATTTGCAAATAAGTAATAGCTATCTCTGAACACCAAAACATACTTTATTGAACAATTGGTTTCTCAGAACACTGAACAGATGTGTCCTAGACAAGTGAAATATCAAAGGTCACACTATCCATTACAACTTTGTTCCTACAACACACTTCTTTTTAGTGGTTTAGATAAATCATTTCAATTCCTGATATTATAGACAACACTTAGTAACCAAGTCTATCTGGTTCAACACAAGGTCATTATTAGTTCCTACAAGTGAGTTAACATAGTTAAAACCAGCTCTAATTTATAAATTTAAACTAGGGCCCACCCTCCTTGGTTTACATAGCTAATTATCCCTCAGGGTCTTTATTAACAAATGCATAATGCTAGCCAATCAAACATTCTTTGAACTTCCACTCTCATTGTATAATAACAATAATTTTGACATTCATATTAAACATACATAGGTATTGCATTGCTATTCTCTGAAACCATTTCTCTCATCATTTTCTATAATGCAGTAGTATTCCATTACAATCATATTTCAAAACATTTTCAATTATTTTCTAATTGATGAAATTCCCTTTAATTTCCAATCATTTGCCACAATAAAAAAGAGCTGCTATAAATATTTGATATAGTTCCTTTTTCTTTTTGTTTGATCTTTTTGAGTTATAGACCTAATAGAGGTATTGCTAGCTTAAAGGATATGCACTATTTTGTAGCCTTTTGGACATACTTACAAATTATCCTACAGAATGGTTGAACCATTTTACATCTCCATCTAGAGTTTATTAGTGCACTTGTTTTTCCTTATCTCCTCCAAACATTTATCATTTCTGATAGTTATGAGGTAGTACCTCAGATTATTTTAATTTAAATTTCTCTAATAAAGAGTGACTTAGAGTATTTTTATGTGATTTTAGAAGGTTTTGATTTCTTCTGAAAATTGCCTGTTCATATTCTTTGACCATTTATCATTTGGCGAATGGTTCTTATTTTTATAAATGTGACTTATTTTCCCCTTACTCAATTGTGACTGACTATAAGCATTCCTCTATATCCTAGAATTATGACCCATGCTTATGGGCAACAAAGTTGTCACACTGCCAGTTGTACCCAGTGCCAGCAAAGAGTTTCATCGAATCTCTTTCTAACCTGCTGTATCACCCTGTTACCTTCTCTGGGCAGAGAGTGTTCCCTTAGTGGCTGCTACCGATGCCACTGTTACTGATACAGCACGCTCTTTGGATCAGTATCCATTCTGCTATTTTAGATGCTGTTTTAGACATCTCATGCCAACCTC
The DNA here is from genome assembly GCF_016433145.1 of Gracilinanus agilis. Lineage (NCBI taxonomy): Eukaryota > Metazoa > Chordata > Mammalia > Didelphimorphia > Didelphidae > Gracilinanus > Gracilinanus agilis. The sequence continues at coordinate 432,656,291 of NC_058130.1, read as the reverse complement.
CTAAGTTGTCTTAGACTGGAAAAAATATTTCATTATGACTTTAATTGGCTCTGTTGATCTAAATTTGATTTTAGATGTTATTTAAAAATTATTTGGAGGAGAGTGTTAAGAGCCTTCTGCTGGGTTGCTCCTTCTACTCTGTCATCTTCCTGGGTAATAATTCTGAAAGATACATATCATAAATATTATTATATTCACTTTACTTATAAGAAATATAAATTTCATAGCTATTTCCCTGAAGAGGTAGTTCTTGAATCCCAACCTGAATTCTAATACATTATCCTTCCTGATACACATTAGCTATAGCTATGTATCAGTACACTGAAATATGTGGTAACTTACAGTATCCTAGGCTCTTGACATAATGTTTACGTGATATTATCTCTCTTTCTACCTAATTTGAAGGGAAGTAGTTAGAAAATATATCTTGTTCCTATCTGTAATGTAATATTATTTTCCATAAATGTTTTCATAAATACTTTTTTTCTAAACACCATCAGAGTCTAGTAATTATTGGTTCCAGCTGGTGAGTAAATACTTCATTTTTAAGAGAATGCATAAAATCCAAAGATGCCTTTAGCCAAGCATAGTGTGGTTATTCTCCAATGAAAGCAGACTTGAAATTTACATAATAAGCATTATGAATTATTTAATTGGCATGTTCATTGTAGCAGTAAAGTTATTATTACTGTATAAGACATGCCTTGCCCATTATAAGTGCTTAATGCTCCTTGTTGAATGGAATTGAGTAGATATAGTTTCAACATAAAGGCATTACAGAGGGGATAACCTCATTACCCTGGATATATTTCTGAACCAAGTATTATCAATGGACAAAAAATTTCACCATTAAACACACATATGCATACACAGCATTTTTGTTTCTATTGGATTCTATGTATGTATATTCTGTAATTTTATTTTCAAATATTACTTTAATTAATTAAAACCATTCTTTCAATGGCTATTTTAATCTTTCCATTTAAATTCCCAAACCAAGATGTTAATGGCAAACTTAAAAATAATTATCTTTGGCTTTATAAAAGTGACATTTGTCTGGTGAGATGAAGATGGAAAGAGTCATATACATGAAATTAAAATAACTGATAGGAGATCACAGGTATATTGCCATAAACTGATCAGTATTCCAATCCTCCTTTCCCTCTCCATTCAAAGTCCTATTTTCAAATGAGAGTCAGTCATGATTCTCCTCATATTCCTTCCAAACTCAATTCTTCACTTCACTCAAATTTCATAGGATGTGGCTAAAGAAATATTTAAATTAAGTTAAATAATTGTAACAAAGTAACATTATATTAACCATTCCAAGATATTTCAGAGCTCTAAGCCTCCAAAAAAGTAAAGTCATTGGACTCCCAGTCTCTAGGTAAAAGTCTCCTTACCTTTCTTTTCCTAAGGTGAATAATAGTAGAGAGTGAATTTGGAAATTTTAGAAATAGAAAAAACACACGAACAGTTTTCAGTCTTGCTGAGTATATTTTGCAAGCAGAGTACCATATTAGATTAATTATCTTAATATCTGCTTTAGTTCCCAGAATAATGTGCATAGATGAACATATGTATACATACACAAACATACTTATATACATACAAAATATATAGAGGGTATACACACATGTATGTAAGGGCTCTTACTATATATAATGAATAACACCTCTAGAAGTCACTTGAAATCATAATGTAATTTGAAATTTTAAGACATTGCATTTCTTGTTGTTTGTTATCTTGAAGTATTTGCTTTAGTAAATCTCAGACTATGAAGGCTATATTGATTTATCTTCTTTATTCTAAGATAGGAAACATCCAAAATGTTCCTACTTTTAGAGAAATAGGGTTAGTAGGGCAGTGGGGAAAATAGTGATAGCCAACAAACTAAAGATCATTAAAATTAATTAAAATCAATAAATTAAATTAAGTAACTGGGTGAGAGCATGGATCAGGAGACAAATCTATTTGCATTGATGGCTTTTGTTTTTCCTGGGGTCTAGCTTAAAATTTTCATTTTTTTCATTCCTGTTTTCAAATTCATGTTTTCTTACTCTAAATCTCTTCCATTATGCTTTATAAAAGACATTCGAAGTATACAAAGAGTCATTTAATTCAATTCAATTGAACAAATATTTATCCAATTCCAGAAACACCTCTTAAATTATATTTTCTAAAAAAATTGAAGTGTACAGGATTCATTTCAATATTTTTTTTCAATTTTAAATATTGAGGAGACAAAAAATGAATGAAATAGTTCCTGATTTCATGTAACTTATATTCTTTTATTTTTGAATCAACAAAATCTATGTGTAGGCAAAGATTGTTAACAAGTGTTGTGATCAGGTTAAGTTTCATGGAGAAGAATTTGGTATATTTAATATAACATTGGATTTAGAATCAGATCTAGATCCAAATCCAGCTACCATAGTAACAAGCCATTCCATTACACAATTTTCACTTAAATTCTCCAAGGCTCAGTTTTATCTATAAAAATAAGGATATTAATTCTCTAAATATTATCTTATTATATTGTTATAAGAAAAGTGCTTTGCAAACCCTAATGTACTATGCAAATGTGAGTTATTTTCAGAGCAGTCCATTATCCTTTTTCCTCCAGAAAGTGCACTTATTCCTGTGGTGGTCTGAAGACCTCCAAATAGGAGACCACTGTCCTGATCCTTTCTAGTCTTTTGCCCGCCTTCAACTTATAGAAGGACCTTGATCCTTTTTCTGTCCCATGTTCCTTGCCATATCATCTTTTTAGGTGGTAGTGATGAGAGAAGGGTAGACAAGTTTCTAGAAAATGGGCTAACCTTTTTTTCTTTGCACAGTTGGACATAGTACAGAGTCCATTATTTAGCCTGCCCTTTGCCATAGCTCCCCTCCTCCTGCCATACCTCTCTTGCCCAAGGTGGAGTACTTATTCATTCAAAATATGGACTATAAAATAAGTGGACTTAGTCTTAAAGGCAGAGAAGGATCATGAGATGTAGAGATGAAAACCATGTTTCAGGATTGATGAATGACTTTATGAATACCTAAAGGTAAGAGGAAGAAAGTGGGGTTTTGAAGAAGAGCTAATAATCTATTTTGGCTAGGACATAGAAAGAGTAATGAAAGTAAGTTTTATGAAATTTCAGTAGAAAGGTTGTTTCCCTTGACTCAAATGGCCATTTGCATGGGTCTATCCTTATTGGTTGAGATAGATTGTTTAGCACTCTACACCTATCTGAATTTTTGGTAAGAGCTAGAGATAATAGTGATCCTCATCTTTTGGTTTTCAGATTTAAGAGAGGAGACTCTTCCAGACTCTCTTCACTTCCCTGAAGGGAGAGAAAGACTATAGGAAGAAGCCAGCTAACTCTCTCTCTCTCTCTCTCTCTCTCTGTCTTTCTGTCTCAAGTTGTATATTTGTTGGAATACATACAGAGTATTTTGTGTAGTAAATAATAATTGAAATATCTTTTATATAACTATATTACAACATGTATAATATCATTACATAATAAGGATTCTCCTTAGTTCCTGAACTTTATTCTGTGTTGCCTGCTATTTAATTTCTTATGCAGACCCTTGATAGATACAGAAACTATGATGAGGAAAATCACAATGTGGAAGGGATACCTGTATATAAACTAATTTCAGAAGGGAGGGAGAGAATGAACATTAACAAACAGTACCATCAGGAAATTATTTCTTTAAGAGATGATACTTGAGGATGTTGAAGATGTATAGGTGCTTGCTCACAGTGAAGTATGAGAGATGGCATTATCTATATTACTAACATTATTTGGAGAGATAGTAGTGTGTACACTACTGAGGTAATTTTAAGGGACATGGATTTTGTGTGGGACATGAGCCCACCAACTCAAAATTAAAAAACTAGACTCTGAGATTACAAAACAGCAAGCCGGTTTTATTTTTCTTCTGGAAGAGGGTGTCCACAAACGAGATATATTCAGTTGGGAGGCACCTGCTGAACTTGAGGGCAGGTGTTTAAGTATGGTTTCAAGGTGGGGTTTTCCTCATGCGCCAGAGGGACTCAATCTCACATCCAATTCTGTCTTTCTCCTGACTCATGATCACCTTCCTCAACCATATCTTGACTCTCTTCTATGCTTGGACACACTTCTCAAAACCCAATCAATCTTGTACACACCTCAAGCCAAGTTATGGAGTAGATATAACCTATGTGGTAGGGTAGGATGGGGAGCAATGGGGCTGATTTTTCTGACTTAGTACTTCCCAACCTGTTCTATATAACATGTGTTCAGAAAAGAAAGAAAAAAGAGAGGGAGAGTGATGTGGGGGATTGCTCTAACGTATTCTAGCTGGCACACACAGCCTGAGTCCTTTTCAATTGTGAGAACACAAAAACACTAGAAAGCGTCTTTTACTGTAGAATGTCTGCTAAATATTGATTTCAACCAGTCCTTCACAATAGGTTTTCAGGTTTTAGCTCGTTTGGAGGGTTAGTGGGAGAACTGTGATCTGTGCTGTGCATAGTAAACTAATGATCCATCTTTATTTAAAAAGAAAACAAAATTTCGGAGTCTTTTAAACATAAAATTCCCTAATTACCTCCTTAGTAATTCTCAAAGAGGTATAATGATGATGAAATAGTTTTAGCGTAAACCACTGATAATGATGTGAGAACTATCCATGTATCTAACTTTTCAGATGCTCCATTTTGGGACACTTGTTAAGCTAGTTTTAAAAAAAAGTGGGAGAGGGAGAGAATATAAACTGTTAGAAACAGTTATAAACAGAAATAAACTGTTAGAAATTAAAGCAAAAATCCCTCTATGACCCATTAAAAGTCTATTCAGAAGGAGTCTGGGTAGTATAATGGGAAGATCCAAAGACTGGGGATTAGAAGAGAAGAATTCTAATTCTTTTTTCTTATAAAATTGTTACCATAGACCAGGGGGCAGCAATGTATGGCTCTTTCTGCAGGAGCCATAAAGTAAAATTTTTTTCAGGCGCTGTTACAGGAGCATGCACTGTGAGCACTGTATGACTCTCACGAAATTACATTTTAAAAAATGTGGCGTTTATGGCTCTCACGGCCAAAAAGGTTGCCGACCCCTGCCATAGACAATCCACTTCACTTCCTAGTAATCCCCAAAACAGAGGCTATGGCTCATGTGAACCATCATAATATGATAGATGGAGAAATGGGCTTGAAACCAGGACAAACTATGTTCTAGTCCTACCTCTGACATAACTATGTGATACCACCCTCTTTAACCCCTTTGCAAAGAAGGCAGTCAAGATGCCATGGTAGAGAATACTTCCTTATTGGATGTTCTGTATGCCAGTGAAATCATCAGTCTAGGCCCTCTTGCTATTATGGGATTGCAAGATAAAGCTTGATTGGATATCACTGTCTTGGTGAAAGGAAAAAATTGAAAGATAGGTTCTCTAAGGTCTCTCCTAGCTCCAACAATGTATTCTATTCTTTCTGGTCCTACTCACTAACTTCCATATCACTGTAAGAGTTAAAAAATTATGATTGCCAATTGTAATAATTATAATTAAATTTATGAGGCTGTTAAGAGCTTTAACAATTTAGTTTAATCAAAATAGAGATAGTAATGAGAGGGAAATGTAGAAAAGAGGTAAGGAGTTGCCTAGCCTACCCTAAAGGCTGATCCTTTGAAATCTAGCTCACTCCCAACAGAAAGCTCAATCTTTAGTGGGAAGAGTGTGGGAATCTCTTCAGCAAGAGTCCTCAGAGTAAGCATCTCTCTTCAGGCTGAGTCAACAACACAGGAATCCAAGTCCAAGAGTCCCCTCAGCAAGGGCCACCAACACAAGAGGGCTCCTTCTGTCAGCACTGGAGTCTGAATCTGAGTGCTTCCAGAGCATGAGTGTGAATCAGAATGTTCCACTTCATGCTGAGCCTCACCTTATAAACATTTTTCTTCCACCTACTAGTTTTCCTAGGTCACATCTCAGAACCAATCATAGTTCCTTAATTTGTCTGGCACTGCCCAGGGAGGTAGTGCCTGTGGGATCAATTTTCTGTCTCTGAGGGTGTGAACTGTCTTTCTATCAATGATAAAGGATCTTCAAATTCCTGATTTATTAAGTTAAGAGGGAGGGGAATTCCTAATTCCTGATTGATTAAGTTAAAAAAAAAAACAAAGGGAGTGTTAATTCCCTTTTCACACCACCTAGTTAACTTAAATTTATTCTAGTCTAGGAGAAATCTGATAATTTTCCAGTTGTGCATCTGTAGGAAAAAGATGCACACAGTAAATAAGTAATAAATGATGGTTAAATTAAATTGAATTGAAAGCATATTCCCTATTTGGAGCTCAAAAGATTTTAAAATAATGCTAGAGTCCAAAGTATTACATTAGAGAACAGAACACCAAGTTAGTTCTGTTGCATTGTCACAGACCGGACCCAGCTTTCACCCAGACTCATGCTTTTGGCCATATATTAGACCTTTAAGAGTATCAAAATATATTCATTCCAACTACTGACAAGTCATGCAAAAGTCTGTAGTTTTCTCATAAGGATAGAGTAGGTCAGTATTAGTAGAAAATAGTAGCATAAAATTCAACCAAAAGAATGCAGATCAGAAGGACTACTGAGTCATTGGCTCTGGGATATGTCTAATCCTCAACCATGGAAAGTGGAATTGGAGCCAAGGCAAGTGTCAACTTTCTGTGTCACAATGAATGGATATAAAGATAATAGTTTCCATTTCAATATAAGAGAAAATATAGTGGGGGCAGCTGGGTAGCTCAGTGGAGTGAGAGTCAGGCCTAGAGACAGGAGGTCCTAGGTTCAAACCGGGCCTCAGCCACTTCCAGCTGTGTGACCCTGGGCAAGTCACTTGACCCCCATTGCCCACCCTTACCAATCTTCCACCTATGAGACAATACACCGAAGTACAAGGGTTTAAAAAAAAAAGAGAGAGAATATATAATACTCATCATAGTAAGAAGAGATACAAAAAATTAAAGAATTTTGTAGCACAAGTAATATATTTATTATTGATGCCATTTGAACATAGACATTTCAGAAGAGAAAGCAGTAAGGGAATGAATAGTTGGTTAAGAAGACAATGGGCTAGATGTGTAGAGTGAGGCATATATTTTCTTAAATAATCAATGTAATAATGTACTATGTTTGATTACATTTAATTGTTGGAAGGGAAGACTCTATTATTGAGAGTTGGGACATGATAATGATTTTTAAAATAAGTGAAAGAAAGAGGAAAAGAAAAAAATAGAGAAAGTGGAGGTAGAGAAAGAAGATATTAAAAGAAAAGTAATAAGATTTGTGGACCAAAGCTGAAAAGCAAGACTTCTAAATTTTACATTAGAAGAATGATACTTGTGTTCCAGTTCTAGTGATACTTAACTTCTGAACAGGCATTGCAACTGACCTTTCTCAGAAGTAAAACAAAAAAAACAAATAAACTTTTATGTTTAGGATTTGGTGGAAATTCCGAACAAAGGAAGAATGTTTTATCTTTCCTTGAAAAACACAATTTACCTCTTTCAAAGCACTAAAATTACAGAACTGAGTTCAAACAGCAGTGGGAGCTTCACATCTAGGTTTGAAAGATTTTGATCATCTGTGGATACGAGCAATGGAAGCAAAAGAAAAAAGTGAAAAGATGAAAATGATATCTGTGAAGATGGGGAGATATGCTAAGAAGGGTCACTTTGATATTAATATGTAGAGTAGACTTGAAATGACTTCCCAAGACCCTTGACTTGTTTCTAGAGATATATGCCTTTCTAAACTTCCAAGAAATTACTTCAAAAATTTGATAGTTAAGGCTGGCTAAGCTGGCGTAGTCTGAAGGCGGGACAATTTGAGTTAAAATTCATCCTAAGACACTTACTATGTGAATCTGAGCGAGTTGCTTAACCTCTTCTTTCCTCAGTTTCTTCACCTATAAAATAATGGTAATAGTATCATCTCCTCCCAGGATTTGTTCTGAAGAAAAAAACAATTAGTCAACACTTGTAAACCATTTAGCACAATACCTGGTACATAATGGGTGTTTAATAAATTTTCATTTTATCCTTTTTTTCCCTTCCTTCCTTCCTTCCTTCCTTCCTTCTTTTTTTCCCTCCCTTGATATTCCCTGCTCTTTCTAGTTGTTATTGAATACTTTAAATGAAACTCTGTTTCAAGTCATGCACGAACTTTTGCCTCCCTCTTAAAAGATGAGAAAACTCATGGCAAATGCTTTGTTATTTGGATAACATGTCCAGACCTATTCCTCTTATTCTCTCCCTCTACCTGACCCACTTCTCCCATTGAATTTCTCTGTCCCACCCTTCTCTCTCAAAATGCAAACCCACATTGCAGGGATTAGAGTGATATGCTCTTAATTATCCTTTGGGGTTACCCATATTTGTGGATGGGAGGGAAAAGGATTCTCATGAGAAAGAAAAGCTTAAATATCAAGATGTAGTGCCAAATGGGACATTTTAAAGGGTGGATTTCTTAACAATTTCATTACTTTTAAAAAAAAAAAAAAGTTACATTTGTAGTAATTGCAGAGGTTAAGGAAAATTAACGTATTGAATGCTTTGGCTTCTTGATCATCCATGATGATTAATAGGTTATTAAATATTCATAATAAAAATTGTTGATTATTAATTCCAATGAACATATTTTCCTGGAACTGGGTTTTTTAGGTGATTTAAAATTTTTATACATTTTCCCCTTCTTCTATGATTATGGAAGAGTTATTTTTCCTTGCCAAAACCCAACCATCTATTTTTTGCTTTTAATCTCATCCCCATCCATTCCCTCCAGGAATTTGTCCTAAAATAATTTCTTCCATTTTTCTCCTATTTAACGATCTCCTCTTTACTGGATTTACTCCTATTTGCTTTCTATCTCTTAAAAAATGAAAAGCAAAAGCAAAACAAAACCAAACAAAGGAAATTCTACTTGATTCCCTCAAACCAAAGAAGTATTGTCATATATATATATATAAATATATATATATATCTTTTTTTCTCCTTCATTGACAAGTTTGTTGCTTTCTTCTGAGTTTGTGCCTTAGTTCTTTAACTACCACTGTAATAGATAATTTTTAATTTTTTTTAAACCCTTAACTTCTGTGTATTGGCTCCTAGGTGGAAGAATGGTAAAGGTGGGCAATAATGGGGGTCAAGTGACTTGCCCAGGGTCACACAGCTAGGAAGTGTCCGAGGCCAGATTTGAACCTAGGACCTCCTGTCTCTAGGCCTGACTCTCAATTCAGCTGCCCCACTGTAATAGATTTTTATGATCAAGATTTTTTTGTTGTTGGTGTTTGTTCATTTTTCCAGGTTATTTCTTGATTTTGTACTTTTTTATTCAGGTTGGACACTGCTCACCTAGGTATGGGGAGATACTGTCCCAAGCTTCAGGCTTTGAATGACTAAAAGCATTCTTGTCTACCTCAGAGCTCTGACCAAGAATTGTGTATGGGCCACAGAGTTCCCAGTCAGCCCTAGCCATATCCAATGTATGAAATGGGTCCCTTCTAATCTCTTCCTGATCAGTTATCCAACTTCCTCGCTGTCTTGAACTTGCTGCTGCCACTGTTTCTGCCGCATTATGGATTGGCACCAATTTATTGCATGTTGAAGCCGAGAACACTCTCTTCATTAGTTCTTCCTCACGGTTATCTTTGTGAATATCTTGTTTCAACCCTTCTTCTTTTCCATAAAGTGCATTCCATCATTAACTGATTGATTCATACACCTGAGACTAGGCACTAACACATTGTTCTTTGGTTCACATCACCTAAATTATCATTGGTATCTCTCTATTACCTTCTCATCCTTCCTCCAATAGGATGTAGTGATTTCAATGCATGCCATGAACAAATAGAGCACAAACATTTTAAGTTTATGATGATTTCACTTTTTTTCTTTGTACACCTCGCAGCTAGCTGAGTGGCACACAATATCTGCTTAATAAATGCTTCTTGAATGACTGATGAGCCTTGTGAACATGTGGTTTTTATCTGACCCCCATTAACTGGACTAACTCACATAGCACATTTCCCTCAGACCTCCATCATATTCCCAGGGCTGGACCAAGAGTCTATTTGCTTCTAAGGGTATGGAAGAGTGGATAGGGTATTCTAGGGGGGATGCTTAGTCTGGTATAGGGGCTTGACAGTCATTTTTCAGGGCCATTCATCCACCTTTGGGGTCAGCCTTTTAACCAGCTCTCATTTATGACTCCAAGAAGCTTAGCTTATGCAGAGATCACACACCAGTAAAACTGTCTCAACAGACAGGCTAAACCAGGTTGAGAGTAACCAAGAAGCCTCAGACTTGTCACTGAGTTAGAGAAGAATCAGAAGGCATTGGGCATCATAATTACCAAAGAATGTTATAAAATAAAATGAATTATATTCTATTTTAAAAGACACCAAGTATGTGAAGGCTTTTCCTGGCGAAATGGGGAGATGAGAACTTATTCCAAATGCCATGAAGGTGGCTAAAGCAGGTGCTTAGGAGCTCTTAGGACTTGTTCAGACATTGAAGATGTGAAGATCATCCACTGAGGCCAGGCCATTGCCAATCATCTTCACTGTCCTGTCACTGGACTTCAATGACGAGAGAGAGTATGACTGTTGACTTTGTGCCTCCCTTAAATCTAATTCACATGCAAGTCAAGACATTATCCCATGATGTCATTGATCCTCTTTGAAAAGGAAGAATGAATAATAGCAAAGATGGGCATGAAATATGCAATCCATGAACATGAACAATTACCTAAGTGAATTTTGCCAAAAGTTGTGTAACTATTTCTAGGGTCAAAAGAAGAGGAATTTAATTTAATTTTTTAATAATTGGTTCTGCAAATGGAATCCATTTGTCCCTCGCTTTCAAGCCTTTTTAACACTCTTTGAAGGATTGTTTACCAGTCAAGATTTTCCAAATCAAGTTAGTGTAACACAATGGATCCAAAGTATTCCTCTATTATATTCATATTCACCTAGAAGCAGGACAAAATATTGTAACTGAGATAGACATTTTATTTGAGAACTTTTCCTTTTTATGTAGAAAGTACAGGGATTTTGTGAGCTTACACTATCAGGAGAAATCCAAGGCAGAAAGAAACTGGGCAAGAATCCAATTCTGAATGTAACAAACCATTAGGTCGATTTAGTTTATAAGTCAACAAGTTTGCCCTTTTATTGTCTTCATGTTTGTCTGACTTCCTTTCTAACATGAGACTGTAGCTTCCCTTATGATGATATCAGTCTTAATAAGCAGGATCATAAAATGTTAGCACTAGAAGGGAGTCCAGAGCTCATGTTGATAAATGCTTATTTCTCTTGAATCAACAAGTTTTCAGTATGCTTTGATAATTTGGCTAACTCCTTTTATCAACAAATGCTATAAGTTGCTTAGAGCATCAAAATTGCATTTTAAAGAGGGAGACATTAGTTCTAGGGACTATTTTCATGGTAATAAAACTCCCACAACCAGTGTGGATTTTCACATACTTCTCAATGCACAGTCTTTTTTTTTTTTTTTAAATAAACCCTTACTTTCTGTCTTAGAATTGATATAAAGTATTGGTTCCAAGGCAGAAGAGGGGTGAGAGCTAGATAATTGGGATCAAGTGACTTGTCCATGGTCATACAGTGAAAAAGTGTCTGAGATCAAATTTAAACCCAGGACCTCCCATCTCCATACCTGACTATCTAACCACTGGGCCACCTAGCTGCCCCTACAAATTATCTTAAAATAATCTTAAAAAGCTATCTGAGCATGGAGGTCTTAAGTGTCCAGGACCACACAACCAGTAGACATTAGAAATAGAACTTGAACTCAGATCTTCTTGGCTCTGAAACTAGTTCTCTAGCTACTATAACATGCTGTCTCTCTCAAGCATTATCAGTGACATATATATTAGAGAAAGTAATATCTAAGTAAATTCAAAAAGCTTGTCTCCCCCAGCAACATTTCCTGTTTGAAAAAATGAACAGATTTTTATAGAGAAAACTTTGGAACAAGAGGCAAAATATAAGACTCCACAGAAGGTATGTGGATACAGCTTGCTTATACAAGCACTTCAAATGCTGGAAGGAACACATCAGGATTAAGGAAAGCCAGGGTGAGAAGCTGAATTCAAATTTCAAGATTTTTATGGACATGTTAGCTGCCAAAAGAATCCTTTGTAGCAAATTCTTGTTGAAAAGAATAAAAATCAGCATGCCGGCTTCCTGGAGAATGCCTTTGTACATGCAAAAACCTTCCACAATTTGAATTTATGGACCTAGTGTTTCAGCCATGAACCAAGGTTGTTGCCAATTTTGTCAGGGAGAACCCTGACAAAGTCAAAGCAAAGCTCAGCATTCTCTCTGATGTGAAGGCCTTCGGGAGGGAAAACCTCTGGTCCTTTGCAAAGCGATGATGCCAAGTGCCTGCAGGCACAGCAGGGACTACTGCCAGCTCATCTAGCAAGAAGGCTGCAGTGCGTGGGATTATTCAGTGAGTCCTAGAGCTTTGTACCCAAGGACTACAAATTAAGGTCTCATCTATGCAATGGGAGCAGTGGGAATAGGAATGTACTTATGCCTATTTTCACATCATTTCTATGAGGTCCCCTGACCAAACCATCTGTGAAAGACAGGGAGTTTATTAAATCAGTTCAAAACAATGAAATATATGGATAATAGAGACTCATTTAAAAAGCGTTTAAGCACAACAACTGCTCCCCACCAGATCCTACTCTGATGCCTCATTGTGGTGTGGAAGTGCCCCATGGGTTCTCACAGAGTATGCCAGGGGTGTGCAAGTTCTGGCATGTTCTACCATGCCATAAGGTCTCCAATGGGTCTAAAAACAGCCTTTGTGTCCAGTCTGCCTGAGCGTGGTGAGGCTCAGCACCAGAAATCTTGGTCACTTGGTAAGGAATTCTTTGTCCGTGGCAACTCATGAAACAAGGATACAAAGCGGCTCAAAGTGCTGGACAGTGGCCCTGTGCTTCAGCAGACATTGTGGCAGTGTCAAAAAATAAGACAAAGGTGCTAGTGATCACATAGTCTTATATATGCTTTTATGCTTTAGATAATCTATAAACTTGAGGTTGGTTTTTGGTATTGTAACAATCCTTGGCTATGGGCAGCTAAGTGACATGGTGGATACACTGCTAGGGCTAAAGTCAGGAAGACTCATCTTCTTGAATTTAAATCTGGCCTCAAACACTTACTAGCTGTGTGACCCTGGATGAGTTATCTAAATGTTTGCCTCAGTTTTATCGTCTGATAAATGAGATAGAGAAGGAAATGGCAAACTAACTCATTATTGCCAAAAAATTGCCAAAAAATCTCTAAATGGAATCAGGAAAAGTCAACTATATACTGAAAATGACTGAAATGATAGCAACAGTCCTTGCCTAATTATCGAAAATTGGACGTGTTACTAGAAGGACTGAAGTATATGAAATGTTGACATTCTTGAAAAAAAAAAATAAAACCCTCAAAAGTAAATAGTTCTATATAAACAATTCTATAAAAACAAATAATTTTGAAAGCCATAAGGACTCTAATTAATATAACGTCCAACCAAGATTCCGGAGGACCAATGAAGAAGTTACCATGAACTTCCAGATAAAAAGTCATGGATACAAGTCACAGAATTTGAAATATATGTTTGGACATTGTGCTGTTTAAAATTATTCTAAGCCCTGGGAGACTAGGTCTCCCAGAACTCTCTGCTACAACTTCCCCTGACACCTCCCACTTTCTTTGTGGGAGGTGTGGAGAAAGTATAAAAGAGAGAGTTTTGGCACCTTTTTGCCCTCTCCTGACACCAGGCTCTCTCCAGCCAGGAGGCTGTTCTCTACCCTGGCTCTTGACCCCTGAAGGCTCTTGACCCTGGAGATAGGAGACCCTTACCTAACTTTTCCCTTTTCATATCTAAATAAAACCCAGCTATTATACAATAAGTGCTACCAGATCTTTTATTGAGCCCCAAAGAGCTCAGGTTAATTTCCCCTCCTCCACTTGGGGGCTATCCTGGATTCCCTACCTTCCTTTCCCTTTCTTTCCTTCCTTTCCCTTCCTTCTCCTATCCTACCTTCCTCCTATCACCCTCCACTCAACATGACCCCAGTGGGGATTTATATACATTATAATAGTTCCTCTCTCTCTCTCTCTGTCTCTCTCTCTGTCTCTCTCTCTGTCTCTCTCTCTGTCTCTCTCTCTCTCTCTCTCTCTCAGAGAGCTACCCAGTTGCCCCCAATATATATAATTTGAGTTGAGAGAAAAGAATCAGAATGCATTAGGCATGATAATCACCAAAGAATATTATAAAATAAAATGAATTATATTCTATTTTAACAGACAGCAAGTATCTATTGAAAAATCAGAATATTTAATCAATTCGGGGTAAATGGCCTTAGTAAGACAGTGTATGACAAACCCAGATTTTCCAGATTTGGGGACAAGAACCCACTATTTGACAAGAACTGCTGGGAAAATTGGAAATAGTATGGGAGAGATTAGGTTTAGATCAACATCTCACATCCTATACCAAGATAAATTCAGAATGAGTAAGTGATTTAAATATAAAGAGGAAAATTATAAGAAAATTAGGTGAACATAGAATAGTATACCTGTGAGATCTATGGGAAGGGAAAGAATATAAGACCAATGAAGAGATAGAGAACATTACAAAATGTAGAATGAATAATTTTTATTACATTAAATTAAAAAGGTTTTGTGCAAACAAAACCAATGCAACCAAAATTAGAGGGGAAGCAACAAATTGGGGAAAAAATCTTTATAAAAAAAACCTCTGACAAAGGTCTAATTTCTCAAATTTCCAAGGAACTAAGTAAATTATACAAAAAGTCAAGCCATTCCCCAATTGACAAACAGATAAAGAAATCAAAGCTGTCAATAAACACATGAAAAAGTGTTCTACATCTCTCAAAATTAGAGAAATGCAAATCAAAACAATGCTGAGGTACTATCTCACACCTAGCAGATTGGCCAATATGACAGTAAAGGAAAATTATAAATGTTGGAGGGGTTGTGGCAAAATTGGGACACTAATACACTGTTGGTGCAGTTGTGAATTGATCCAACCATTCTGTAAGGCAGTTTGAAACTATACCCAAAGGGCTTTAAAAGAATGCATATACTTTTTGATCCAGCAACACCACTACTAGATTTGTACCCTAATGAGATAATAAGGAAAAATGTTTATACAAAAATATATATAGCCATGCTCATTGTGGTGGCAAAAAATCACAAAATAAGGGGGTGTCCCTCGATTGGGGAATGGCTGAACAAACTGTAGTATCTGACGGTGATGGAATACTATTGTTCTGTAAGAAATGATGAACTGGAGGGTTTCTATATGAATTGGAAGAACTTCCAAGAACTAATGCATAATGAAATGAGAACCAAGAGAACATTGTACACAGAAAGTGAAACACTGTGAAACAATACAATGAAATGGACTTTGCTGGTACAAGACAATCCCAAGGAATTTATGAGAATGAATGCTATCCACATGTATCCACAACCTGAGAAAAAACTGCAGTAGAAACACAGAAGAAAAACAAATGACTTGGGATTTTGATTTTAAAAGATTGCTCTATTGTAAAAATGAACAATATGGAAATAGGTATAAGTGATAACATTTGTATAAACCTGTGGAAATATTGATTGGATCTGGGAGAGGAAGAAAAGGGAAGGAAAATGAAATATGTAAACATGGAAAAATATCAAAAAATTATGAAAATAAGAAACAAAGAAAATTAGAATGGTTAAGGGAAAGTAATAAAAAATCAATATGGCAAGATAAATTGAAACTAGGTAGCAGAACTTTAAATGACAAATAAAGGGAAGAATTTTTATTATCTTTAGACAATATAGAGCCAATATTGCTTCTTATTTATAATTTGATTATGCCAACTTTATAAAAATGAGGATGATACAAAAATGATTTACAGATTCAGTGATAAATTATTTAATATTGTCGACGTGGAATCTAGACACCCCAAACTTGTGGCTTAGTGAGATCTGATGAACCCCAAGTTTTAGAAATAGCTTGTAGGCTGGAGACCCCCAAAGCTTGTGCTTCCCTGTTCTCATGAGAATCCACCTTGAAGGGAATCTCAGGCTAGCAGTTGCAGACTGAATAATGGACCCTAGGGTAAATGCTAAATACCCTTTTGCCTTAGGTAGTCTTCCCCAAAGTATCAGAGACCCTTCCCAGGAAGACACACCTGGGCAGGGACCATTTTTAGTATCCATTGTGTAAGCAGCCCCTTCCCTTACACCCTAGCCTCTGGCTAGGATTCCTTTCCCAAGCTTGATTGTAAATCCCATCCTTACTAGTATAATGTCAATCATCTTCTCCAGCCCCCGGATCTTCCCAAATGGTATATAAGTTCCCCAATTTCCTTTGTTCCTTGGAGACCTTATCTAGTGCAGTGTCACTCCTAGGGGGTCAGGGGTCAGAGCAAAGCAGTGTTCAATCCTAGACTCTGCACAAGGCGCAGCTCTGCAAAAGAGGCCAAGTAGCCCTGTTCCCCCTTTCCCTTGATTAAAGAGTGGCTTTATGACTATTTAATAGTTCTGTGTTTTTTATAAGTTAACAGTGTACCATGAAGTTACTTTATAGTGGGACACTAAATACTATCAAAATTCCTTTTGAGGAACAAAGAATCTAGAATCTTAAAGGAAAGAAAAGTAGAAATTAAAGGTGGTGAAGGGAATGAGAATTACTAGACTTAAAAATATTGATTAAAGTTTTAATTATCAAAGCAATTTCGTTCAGCTTAAAAATGGAAAAATAATGTAGATTAGATGAGCGTGTAGACATGAAGCAAATGGATACTACAACTATCTTTACTAAGATCAAGAAAACAAACTCCTGAGAATGATTCCCTATTTAACAAAAATGACTTAGATATTTGGCAGAAAATTAGTTTAGACCTATAGCTTACATGATATAATATAATAAAATTCCTCCCCTCCCTAAAAGTGACATTGCTTCAGACTGCTATAGAAACCTCTAACTTTGAAGAATCCTAAAATATCTTTTCTTGCCCATTACAATTTTTCTATTTAAACAGTTTAAAAGTTATCTTAAATTTAGTTTCTTTAAAAGTTTTTTTTCTTCTTTGAAAACAATGCTGGCTAACCCATGAAATAAATTATTAGCATTATGTGATTGTATATAGAAAGCCCACTTGGAAATCTTTACCCAAAAGTTTGATTATAAGTTCAATAAGAGCACAGTGTATGACATAAAATTAAAAAAAAAAAAGTTTTTTTTATTGAAATATGAGCTATATCAGTTTTAAAATTTTTTTCTACTCTTCTGATAATGGTTTCTTGGCAGCATTCTACTTTGCTTTGAACTAATAGTTCACTTTAAACTATGATTCTGTTTAATCACTACAATCCCAAGTGCACATCTAGTTTTGACCCATTATTGTAGTTTTGCCTTTAAGGTCTGGTTTTTTCCTTGACTCCTGAAAAATTGCTTGTTTAACTAACTTTAAGAAATGATGACTAAAGAGGGCAGCTGGGTGGCTCAGTGGTTTGAGAGCTACATCTATAAATGGGAAGTCTGGATTTAAATCTGGCCTCAGACACTTCCTAGCTGTATAGCACTGAGCAAGTCACTTAGCCCCCATTGCCTAGCCCTTACTACTCTTCTGCCAAGGAACCAATATACAGTATTTATTCTAAGACAGAAGGTAAAGGTTTAAAAAAGAAAAAGAAAAGAAAAGAAATACAAATGAAACATTAAGGTGATATGGAGGAAGAACACTAAGGGATGGGGATCATAAAAGCCATCATGTTGAAGGTGGTACTTGAGCTGTATCTCAAGGAACTGAAGGAGTTTTGCCTCCATGATTAGTTGCTATTTGTGCCATAAGTGAGATAATTCCCCACTCTGGTTTTGCTGATACCCCAGGAAAATAAAAACAGCACAGCCAGATCCTGATTAGTGTGAATAATGAATATCCTGTAGTGGTTGCATGCATTTGAATTCACACTATTTCAATTTAGAATTATGTAAACTATGGTAATTGGTTCCAGCCCAATATACAATGTGAATTTGAATAATACAACCACTATGGGGGAATTCATTTTTTCTAATCTTATCTAGCTGTATCTCTTCCACTCAAGTTTGATTCTGATTCTTCATTATAGTTTGGGGTTGATTTTGTCTTCTGGAAGGCTGTGCTAAAAGCTCTGCTAGGTCTTCCTAGAAAAGCTTCACTTACAACCTTCAGATGATATCCAGACTTCATAATTCATCAGGGAGAAAATAGTGATTTAGGATCATCTTAGTCTAGATCTTTCTGTGCATAGGAGATATATGAGAAGACTTGATTGTCAGTCATTTTTCATTCTAAATATATGAAACGTCAACTTGCAATCAACATTTTGTTCTTTAAACTAAGCCAAAAGAGAGAGAGAGCAGCTAGGTGGCTCAGTGGATTGATAGGACTAGAGAGAGGAAGTCCTATGTTCACACTTCTTAGCTGTGTGACCCTGGGCAAGTCACTTGACCCCCATTGCCTAGTTCTTACCACTCTTCTGCTTTAGAACCAAAGCAAAGTACTGATTCTAAGATGGAAGGTAAGGGTTTACAAAAAAAAAAAAAGAAGAGGCTTCCACAACTCACAGAAGAACAAAATTAGCATACTCCTTAGAAATTTTGTTTGTCTGATTTGTTGATACACTTTTGTCTATGTTTAAAAAAAGATTCACTTTTAGGCTGCATAGTGATGGCATTGCTTATTTCAGGAAGTAAGTAAATATTTAGAAAGACTATCCATAGGACTCGACATTATTGTTCATTTCTATTTCTTACTACATACAATGCTTTACACTTCTCAGGGAGTTACAAGTAGTACATATTTTATTGAAAGTTTCTCCTATTATCCCTATAATAAGACCACACATTCACTGGACAACCTCACAGGCTGTTAGAACACTCTTACTTTTCAAATATTAGTTTTCTTATTAAAGGAAAAGGACATCAGAAGTGCTCCAAGTTGTCATAAGACTTCTAATAAAATTTCATATCTAATTTTCCCCAGCTTACTCTTGATGTTCTCTATCTTACAGACATGATTAACAGCTACAACTCCATTATCCAAATCACTCTGATATTGTTCTTTTGAATGCACTACTTCTTTTTATCAGGGGGACCCCCAGCAATGTGGTCAAGAATATTTATTCTTCAGCCTTCATTGTCTACTAGAAATATTTGTGGTAGTACATCAATGCTGTGGGTGGTAGAAGAAAAGTAATGGACAGAGAACCCCAGCATTGCCCTCTCATAGCCAGTCTCTTTCCCAGATAAATTAAGTAGATAATTTTTATTATCTTTTCCCCTCTGTCTCTCTCAACTTTAGCTCAAATTCCTATTTTTTTTAATGGATCAAATTGAAGATTGTAGTCAGAGGACATTCACTTTCTCTAGGAACTGCCAAATATTGGAGAGAAAGGTGACAAGAAATTGGACACATGAATATTTATTGCATATCTTTTATTGGCTTTGAACATGAGTAAGGAGTGTAAGAAAAATGCAGAAGGAATTGGCTTTGGTCACACTAATTCATAATGATCCCCCTTGGAAGCTGTTGAGAGGGAATGCCAGTTATAGTATGAATACTATGGATTCACTAACAATAATTTTTAGTTTTAAATTCGCAAAGGGAGAAAAATTTTTATGAAATACTTAATCAACCAAGCATTAAAAGAAGGTCTCTGAAGTCAAGGAAATATAATTTAAGATTACACAATAGAGGTATCTCTTGTGGATTGATTGACTTATTAATTGACTTATTTTGTTAATTGAAAAAAATTTGCTTACAAAACAAGATAATTAGTTACCAAATCTTAGAAACTCCTACATGTGCCTCAAGTGATTATTATGACATTATGTGATATACGAGTTGTGTCTATAATAAAATATGACTTATTTTCTTAGTTGACTCACATACTAGCTCCCAAGGCAATTCCTGAGGAGGATTTCCAGAAATATTTCAAGAAACACCAAAATTATTAGAACAAGTGCATGTCATGCAATGGGGACTAATTCCAAGAAACAAATAGAAATCAGAATGTTTGAATTGGAAGGGTTCTTATTTATTATCCCTCTAGGCCAACCCCTTCATTTTATAGTTGAACAAACTAAGGTCAACAAGATTGAATGGCTTTCTCAAGGGCACACAGTGAAAATAATGGGGGAAAGAACTAGAGCCCACTTTTCCTAAATCCAGATCTTGTAACTTTTCTATTATATCACGAACATCAATCATTCATATGGAAATTATTACACAATTATTCTAAAACAACGATAACTATTTAGTGGTGTAGTGGTGAGGCAACAGAGTGCCTTAAGTCAGTGGGATTCAGACATAAAATAGTACCTTCTTTCATGAATATTTATCATTTAAAACTATTTTAATATGATGTAGGAAATCAATAATAAACATCAATATTTTTATATTCACAGAAGGCTAGAAAAAGGCTGCATATTAAGGCACAAATTAAAAATTGCTTTTTAAAATTCATATTAATTTTGATCCTTTAGTATCAATAGAACTCTTCTGCTGGCCTCTATTCCTTTATATACTTTGTATATATATTATGTATATATATATATATATATATATATACACACATATATATACTTACATACTCTTTTCTGTTTTCAAATGCTTCATTGATTTCCTTTTTTCTTTATTGAATAATTATTCTACTTCTACTGCTCTCTACGTGATCCTTACCCATTGCTTAGCACAGTGCCCAGAGCTCAGCATAGTGCCTAGTTCATAGGAGGTATTTGATAAAATTTGATTGATTGGTAAATGAATGAATCCTCAATAAAAGCTCTCTTATAGCAAATGAGTAAAGCAAAGAAAATAAATGTGTATTCTATGAATTGCATTCAAAAACATGTTTTATCTTCTTCGTATATCCCTCTCCACCATCTTGTGCCTTGATACTAAGAGTTTGGACACATACTTGATCATCATTCTTCTAGAGTAGTTATTGTTTGTTGCATTGACCTGACTTCTTAAGTTTTTCAAAGTTGTTTTGTCTTACAGTGTTTTAATCATTATGATTTTTCTGGTTCTGTTCTCTTTGTTTTGTCTCAGTTCATCAAAGATTTTTTAGGTTTCTCTAAATTTGTCATTTTTGTCATTTCTTACCAGGAAATAAAATTCAATTGTTTGCGAATTCCACAATTTCTTCAGTCGTTTACCAAGATGGGCATCCACTTTGTTTTCAGTTCTTTATTAAAACAAAAAGCACAGCTATAAATATTTTGTACAAATGAACTATGCATATTTATTATTTCATTAATGTATTTTCAATCAGGGAATAGAATGTTTATTTGCCATATCTGGTTATAATCACAACCCTACTTAAAATTGACAAGTATGCAAAATTTGCTGTCTGCAGCTGCTTATTCTCTCCTCTCCACCTCCCATCACACTAACAATCACTGGTGATTTTCTCTTAGGTTTCTAAGCTCTCATATATTTATTCTTTCTATCTCCATGTAAAACCATTTCTCAGAAAAGGAGCTGATAAACTAAGTTATGTTAAGGTATAAGTAACTGAAATCCATATATTTATATATATTTGCATTTCAACAGAGGATGCAATGGTATAATGTTGTGATGGTACTATCTTCTTCCCTGGAGTTTGTTCCTTGGATAAATGACAGGGAGTTCTTCAGAGATACACTCAGGATCTTGATCAGCTTAGTGTGAGGCCAGTGTTTTCTACCCCTAGAAATCTAACCAACTCAACTCAAATCAGTGGCAAAGGTAATGTTTAGGAACATTGATTTTGGACCAGAAGGGACTTGACGAATTGTCTTGTCTAGCCCTTATTTTACAAATGAGAACCTTTAGGCCCAGAAAGGCAAAATAATTTTCCCAAAGTAATATAGGTAGGATAGTAAATGGCAAAGATGAAATGTTTAGTTTAGACTCTCTGATTCTAAATTCTGTACTCCTTCATTGTTCTCTATTCCCTTTTACTAAAAACTAGTGATCTTTGCTATCTTAGGAGCAAAAAAGACAGAAAATTGTTCCTTTGTGTAAAATCTAAATGAACTTACACAAAATTCAGAAACTGACTTTGGAGAATTTTATGGTTCATATTGTGATCTAAGCAGCCTGATATTGTGGAAAAGGTGTGAGATTTGAAATGAGACAGCATGGATTCAAACCCCAGATATGTCAATTACTACATTGTGATCTTCCATTAATCTCTTAATCCTTTGGGTCCAGTTTGCAATGAAATAGATAAACTCTTTGATTCCTTCTAGTTCTAACCCTATGATCCATTCCAGCATCAAAATAAGTCCTCTGATCTGTGATAAGAAAAATGTTGGTTGAATGACTGATTAAGACTAGTTGCTATGGAAGATCAGCAGTATCATCGTTGTCTTTAATTCTAGTCTTTGCCATGACAATGTGAGATATTATTTCAGTGACTCTGCCTAAGAAGTTAGTTTTGTTCTTGTTATGTCTGTATCCCTTTTCTTTCTTGATCTCTATGTGAATGACAGCCAGTCCCAGTGATTATGTAGTGAGCATATCTTTCACCAAGCACCTATGAATTTATAAACTTTCCAACAGATATTAGTATCCCATAGCATTTCTCAGTCATTGATCATAAGGAGCTCATAGTGTTGACACATTTAAGGGGAAGCATTTACTTTAATTGCCTCATTTGATCTAGTGGTAAGATTTAGTTGAAATCAAACTGCAGGATACAAAGATACTAAGTGGGCCATGAATAGTGGAACACATAAAGTGATGTATTTTACAAGCCTTTTCCTCACAGAGCACAAATGTAATAGAATATCATTTCAAATACTTATAGAATTGCTTTAAATGTAGATCTCTGTATCTGGTTAGCTATAAGGATGTCACATAAAATGGGGAGAAAAAGAAAACGTGTAGGAAACACAGTAATAAAAGAGACGATAAACCCATGAGGGTCTGAACTAGTAGAATCATAGGATTGACAAAGACTTTAATAGTCATGTATTCCAGTTGCCTTACTTTGCAGGTGAGGAAACTGAGACCACAGAATATTAAGCACCAGAAACACTTTTTTGAATTTAGAAGTTTATATTATTGAAATAGCTTCCTTTGTCAATAATAGTTTATCTATTTTGTGAGATTCTGAAAGAGATTGTTAATGTAAACAATACAACAAATTATTATTCATTCATTGAACATTTCATGAGCAAAAAAGCACTATCTGAGGTACTGGGAGACATGAAAAAGTCAGTAAAAAATCTCTCACTTGGGGGCGAATTCAGATTCTAAAATTGCAAGTTATGTAAAATTTATATTTATACAAATAACTATACCATTGAATTAAAAATGTACAGCTATTGAGTTGGGTGGCAAAGTAAATTGCTAATCCTTGTAAGAGATAAAAGAACATTTATTTCTCTGTCTTTCAAATTATTTCTGGGAATATATTATATTGAAGTTGTTAAATTCTGAGTGGCCTAAAAGCTCTTTTTAAAAAGAGCTCTTTTTTAAAAAAAAATGTATTTGAGAACTGAATGAAGACTAAGGAGGTCTTGTCTAGTCAGTCCTTTCTAACTTTAGTTAATAGTTCACTTTTTAATAGATTTATCTTGGACCTCAAGGGACATTTTCCACTGTTCCAATGGCTGCTCTGCTCACTAAAATAACTGGGTGTTAATACACAGCACACACTCAACCCTAGGCCTGGGCCTTCATTATCTTGGGAATTCAATTTAACTTCAACTAAATAATTAATCCTTCATCAAGCCAAAACAGATGTGTTAGGAAAGCACTGGAACTTCTGAAAATTAAGACAAGCCTGTTCCTGTTCTCCAAAATGATTCACAGGATTATTTATATGCACACCAGATGATTTTGAAGGTTTTTTTTCCCTGATTATCAATAATTCTGAGAACATGTACAGAAAGAAAATTGCTTGAGTTTCAAAAGATTGAGGAAGACAATAGTATCTTTGGATATTGAGCCACAGAATCTCTTTAAAGGTGATTTCATTGGTAGATTCCTGATAAACCCATCCTAGTTCATTGCTCTGGAATAAACATTTAAAACATAAGTGAAAAAAATCAACATGCTCAAAGATTCACAATATTATAATGATGCCTTCAGAAGGGCATGTGACCTATCACAGATGTTAAAAATCCTTCTCATAAAGGTGCAAAAGTATTGCTCCTCATTGAAACTTGGCTTATGACATTTGAATCTAGTTATTTTTAGCTATCCAACTCTGCAATACGACAAATGTGAAGAATCATATAGTTATCTACACAAAACCTTACCTAAATTATGGGAAGATTTTGCCCCAATGATGATAAAATTTAAAGCTCCCTATTTATACTTCTTCAATAGGTAGAAACATTTCAGATGAGCATGCAATTAGCTAGAATAATTAGTTAAAATAGAAAGCCATTTCTAAGAGTTAACTCATCTGTAGGCCCTGTCTAATTCTCCCTCCAGGTAGCGGTCTCTCAAGCAGAGGAATACTGCTAAGTATTCCTGATGAAAAATCCATAGGTAGTATGACCTTGGGCAAGTCACTTGACCCCCATTGCCCACCCTCACCAATCTTCCACCTATGAGACAATACACCAAAGTACAAGGGTTAAAAAAAATCCATAGGGGTATAGAAAATTTCAAGTATAAACATGAGAGTCAAGAGAAACATAAAAAGGTGAATGCTAATGACCAATCATAAGGGTCTAATTAGTATAAACTGTTCATATTTTAATGTAGAGAGATGCTAAATATTTCCCCTTTAGAAAATATCATTTTCAAGGGTCAGAAAAGAAGTCTAATTAGACTAATTCAGCAGAGAAACCAGAAAGAAAAAGAAGAAAAGAAAGAGAAGATGAGAAGGAAAATAGATTAAAAGATGGATTAATCTTGAGTAAGAAAAATTCTTAAAGACTTAGAAAAAGAGAAAGAAAAAAATAGGGTGGAGATAAATAGACAAACATGACTGAGAATGGGAATGGGAAGAAGTCACTCATGAAATGTAAATTAATGTGGTGGAATACTATTGGTGCTATCAGAAGTTATGAAGTAGATAATTTGTAATAAATAGATGGAGAATGAAATGAGCACAACTAGGAGAATAATTCCTATGTTTATAATAATATGGTAAAGATAAAATATAGATGAAACATTCTACTCACTTCTCCATCCAGATAGACTCAAAATAAAGATTGAGACTTTTTTTTTTTTTTTTTTTTTTTTTTTTTTTGGTGACATGGCCTATGGGGACATTTCTTTTGCTTGGCTATATCTGTTTGTAACAGAGTTTATGGTGTCCCTGTTTTCTCAGTGGGAAAATGGAGGAGGTCAAAAGGAGAGAAGGCAGATTTTGATGGAAGTAAAATAAAAAATTTAAATAAATTACTATACCTTATTTTATTGTATAACTATGTCTTTCCCCAGTAGAACAAACATTTCTTTGAATACAGACTTTTTACTTTTTTGCCATTTTATTTCTAGGACTTTACCACTAATAGGCATTTTATAAATGTTTGTTTAATTGTGTTATTTGTAGAATTCATTATCTCATAGGTGTTTTAATCTATCATTGAAGATTCACTGCTGGGATATGAGGACCTTTGAATGCCAAATAAAGCATTTTTAAATTTTATTTCTGGAAGCAATAGGAAGCCACAGAAGTTTATTGAATAGGGAGGTAACACAAAGGCCCTGTGATTTAGGAAAATTACTTCAGGAGCCAATGGAAGATGGATTATAGTAGGGAGAAATTTAAGGCAGGAAGACTCACCAGTAGGCTATCATACTAATCCCAGTGAGGGTACTAACTAGAGTGGTGGCAGTGTCAGGGGAGAGAAGGGGGCATATGTGACAGTTGATACAAACATGAAATAAGCAGGCTTTGCCAACAGATTGGACAGTGTGGTGAGAGGTAGGGAAGAATCCAGGAGTGATTATCAGAGAGGTCAAGGAGAATAAGGACTAAGAAAAAAATCATTGGATTTGGCATCTAAGAGATTACTGTAATTACTGGAGAAAGCATTTTAATGAGATGATCTAGATGGAAGCAAGGTTATAGGTGATTAAGAGTAAGAGGAGAGAAAGTGGAGGCATCTATTGTAGGCATCCTTTTTGAGGAAGTAAGCTAAAAAGAGCAGGCGAGCTACAGAATGATAGCAAGGAAGGAAGGATGAAGAAAAGACTTTGTTTTTCAGAATAGGTAAGGATGATTATGTTTGCAGGCAGTAGGAAATGAGTCAGTAGAGAGAAAAAGATTGAAAATAAGTAAGAGTTGTGGAAAAGAGAGGAGCAATCAGTTGGAGGAGACAGGATGAACTGAAATCATTTGACCCTCAAGGAGTTACCTCCAGTAAGAAAAAAGTCCACTTCATCATGTGAAAGATGGGTAAAAGAGTTAAAAATACCTAAGGGATAGAAGACAAGAAAAGGGGAAGAGAGGGAGTTCATGGTTTGTGGTATCAATGTTTTTTAGTAAAAAATGAGACAAGACAGGAAGGGAGAGATAACAAGATTTGGCAAATTCCACTTATAGACAAATAATAAAAAACAAAACAAAACAAAACCTATAGATCAGTCTTGGAGAACTCAAACAAGTTGTAGGTAGGTAAAAGCCCTTTGGGGAATTAAAGGACAATACAGAATTCTAAGTATAGGGCAACAAATGAGTGAGTTTTCAAAAAGCATTTGTATTTGGAAAATCATGTTGCTGTAGAAATATAGTATTTGCAAACAAAGGAGCTGATTTGGAATTCTAGATCTACCTATTACTTGATACCTATGTGATCTTGGAAAAGAAATTTGTTCAGTATCTTTTTATGTAAAATGAGAGGATCAAATAAGATAAAGCCAGAAGTCCCTGACAGCTCTAAATTCATGATTCTAGAAATCATTTTATGAATCCAGTTAGAAAAAAATTCAAATTCCATTTTCATTTATAAATAAGTTATAAGTATAACAAGTGATTATTAACTAGCAAATTAGCTAACTACAGGCATCATCAGAAATAGGTTGCTACTTCCTAGTCTTTATTTTGGTAAGGGTCAAGTCTAAGGGAAACTTTAGTTGTTTAGGACAAAAATGGCACCATTCTAGAATTGGCTGCTAGTAAATGCTCTTTTCTATCTATTCAAGGCCATGATCAGGTTCTAAGCTAGAAAAAACATGTAATTTATGAGTCTGGTGGTTTCCATTTTCACAGAGAATAGATTAGTTTTCAAATGTTTTCTCAATTTAAATTCATGTTCTCAAACTTTCAATACCCATGTGCTTATAATTTATAACATTAGTCTTCTTTCAGTATGGTATTTCATTATTTTTCTCAGACTCTCAGAATCTCATTATTGGAAGGCAATAAAGTGTCTGTGTTCTCCAACTCACTACTGAACAGGAATCCTGCCTTGTTGATTTATTTTAAATAATGATATTTAGGGGGCAGCTCTGTGGCTCAGTAGATTGAGAGCCAGGTATCGAAATTGGAAGTCGTAGATTCAATCTGACCTCAGACACTTCATAGGTATGACCCTAGGCAAGTCACTTAACTTCCATTGCCTAGCCCTTTCCACTCTTCTGCCTTGGAACCGATATACAGTATTGATTCTAAGATAAAAGGTAAGAGTTTCTTTAAAAATAACATTTATATAACATTTTAAAGATTTCAAAAGGTTTTATGATCTCCTTCGGCCCTTACAAAAATAGTAGAAAAAAGCATTATTATTATCATTACACTTGATCTTAGCCAAAAGGCTGAGAAGCAATTTTATTATTATCATTGACATATTATAGATGAGGAAATGGAGACTGAGAGAGTTTAAATGTTATGCAAAGGATCACCTTATCTGAGTTGAGATTGAAAGGCCTCTCTTTGGTTCCAAATTAGGTGCTCTATCCATCATGCCAAGCTCATAGCCATGCAATGTCCTACCTTTCCTTAGGAACCTTCTATGAATCCACATTATATTTTGGGAAAAACTATAAAGTCCTTTCTTTGGCCCTTATGGCCTTTTACAATCCTACTTAAATCTATCTTTTCAGGCAAATTTTATTGAACACTTGTCCTTTATTCTTCTTTCTAGCCATAATGGTTCTACTTGCTGTTCCTTGAATAAGACATTGCTTCTCCTGGTCCACTGCCTTCTTATACATGGTCCTTCTCTTTTCAATTCCATCACTAGGGATGCCTGACTCTCTTCATGGTTTAGCAAAAATGTTACTTCCTTCAAGAGAACATTCCTGATCATTCCAGTTAATGCCTTCACCACTCAGTGTAGAATGCATATTCCTCCAGGGCAGGAGTCATCTTATTTTTTAATTTGTATCCCTAGTACCTCATCTAGAGGCTTGCTCATAATAGAAATTTTAAAAATGCTTATTAATTGATTATTTAAAATTTTATTTTTCCTAAATACAAATAATTCCTTTAATAAGATCCATAATTGTTTCAGAAATCAAAGACAAGCTAAGGAATTTATTTTTTTTAATTAAAAAAAAAAAAAAACTAAGTGTCTCAATCTTGCTCACTCTGGAAGTACAGGAGTTAATTATCAGTTCAGTCCTACCTCAATCAACTAGTGAGTTCTGACTTGCACTGTTTTCTGATATGGGCTGGTTTGCTCCTCCTCAGGCAACCTGATGGTTGCTTGATCTTGGGGATACATCATATTAACCCCAAATTT
This sequence comes from Gracilinanus agilis, assembly GCF_016433145.1. Taxonomy (NCBI): domain Eukaryota; kingdom Metazoa; phylum Chordata; class Mammalia; order Didelphimorphia; family Didelphidae; genus Gracilinanus; species Gracilinanus agilis. The sequence continues at coordinate 432,627,546 of NC_058130.1, read as the reverse complement.
AGCCTGGATATCTGATCTGCCTTACCTACTGAGCTCCTGTGCTCAAGAGATCCCCCAGCTTAGACTTTTTTCTTACTAGAATTTACAGATGTGTACGATCATGCTTGGCTTCCTTTTTGAAAATGGAAGAATTGGCCCACTCATAGTCTTTTAACAGTTCTATCATTTTCTATGATTTTTCAAGGATTTGTCTGTTGCTTAGTGATTTTTTCTTTGAGATCCTGTGAGGAACTTCAACTGAATTTAAGCACTGGAACTGATGCAAGACAGTTACTCACTTACTAATTTTTTACAAAGTATATCTTATACTTAACATATCAATCAGTTGAGTTCAATCTGATCCTTATCCAAATACTTTTCGCAAGTTCAGAGATATTGCAGCATTAACAAACAATATTTCAATCTAGGAGCTGAGAAATCTTGACCTAGACAAACCAAAGAAAGGTAGATTCAGGAACCATCAGCTTTTTAATTAATAAAGAAGTGCTGCTATAGAACATACCAAGGCACAAACCTTCAATGCTTAGTGGAGAATTTTGTTCCATGGGGCTTTTTATGAGGATCCCACGAAGAGAGAAAATACCTTCCAATAGTCTAGAACCATTAGAATAAATATTTGGTTACATGAGCTCTTTATACATTGAATATGTAAGAGGAGAGTGTGTCCCACGTGTTGAGATAAAAAATAACCGTCCTTACTATACTAATTTAGGAAATATACTAGTGAATTAAATCTGGCTAATTGTTTGTCAATGGGGAAAACTCTGAATGGAGGCTTATCATTAATAGTATTTAAAAAATAATTACCCACCCTTACCACTCTTCTACCTATGAGCCAATACACAGAAGTTAAGGGTTTAAAAAAATAATGAAAATCAAATTTAAAAAACTAATTAATTAATTTAATTGGTTAATTAAATTAATTAACTAATTGGTTAATTAAATTAATTAATTAAAATTAAATTAAAATTAAAAAATCCTCAGGGTTATCTTTACAACCCTGAGAGGCTGGAGTTCTTTTATTGTTATTAATCCTCCAGGGATTTAAACTGTCCATGTAAGTGTAAACTGTGGAAGTATCTGCAGAGGAGATAATACATATATTAAAATGACTTAATAACATAATTGGGATTCTCAGGACTAATATACATATATATGTAGTAGGAGATGTCTAGATATATATATCTAGATGCAGACACAAATATAGATAGATCAGCTTCTTAGAGGAACCTTTGTTATTCCCAGGCATCGAGTTCATAGTTTTATATTTTTAATTTTTTTCATGTGAGAAAGCTGACAGAATTTGTTTTATAATTTTTCTGTACAAAACCTGCCTTTATGGCAATGGTTATAATTCCCTTAAAAATATCCAGGACTTGCTCCTGACAATGAGTAAAATATTCAATCTCATCACAATTGGGCTGGCTGGTCAGAATCTATGGAAAGGAGTTGTTTGGAGCAAGAATGAAGATTAATTTTTAATTTAATTTTAGTTTTCCAAATCAGCATCGATTACAAACTTTGTTACTCTTGTGATTCCTGTCAGCTCTGCTCAGGTTGGTACAATGCTCTATTTTCACCACTGTTAGAAACAGAAACAGAAACAAGACTAAAATTCAGTCCCTTTCTTCATGGCTAAAATCTTTTTTTTTTTTTCCTCTTAGAAAATGTGGTTCCTGAAAGTCTCTCTGGCTCATACATGAGAGGTGCCTGCTAAGTCAGACTGAGCCATCTCATAAGAACTAATACATTTTTACATCTCAGAAATCTATAAATGCTATAAATCAAGACTTGATTTGTTGTTTGTTAATTGTGTAGACCTAAGTAAGTGATGGAGAAAATAATAATCAGATTGAACTTGTATATCCTGGGTACATTTTTTTTTCCTCAGTGAGTCAGTTGTTAAACATTTACCAGCACACTAACACTTCTCTTTGTTGTAAACTACTACCTTAGTCACATGTTCATTTCTAAGCAATGAAGAAGTTCAAATGATAATTTTTTTTCTATCATGCCAGGCAATTCATAAAGTCAAGTCAAAATATATTTATTAAATGTATACGGTAATGTGTCAATTTTTGCAAGTCATCTTAAAATGGAAAGACATGATCAGAGCATTAAGAAAGAAGAGGTGAATAAATAATACAAATCAGAAAAGTATAGATTATATAGACTGCTACAAATGGAATTCTAAGGAAGGGAGAGAGTTCTTTTGGGTGAGAGGATCAGAAAAGGATTCATGGAATAGGTGGTAGAATTAGCTAAACTTTTATATTTGTAGTTCATAAGGATTACCCCAAAACACTAAAACATTAAGATGCTTTCTAATTTATTAGAGTCAAAGAATGACAGGCTATATGCATTCATATATTTTAATTATTTTTAAAGTTATTTAGTAAGTAACATATTAACTAAAATCAGTAATAACCCTCCTTTCTCCAAAGATCCTAGATTAACAAAGATTTGTCATACTTAGGAAAACTCTTTGCTGGAGAATGTCCTTTTGATTTTTAGAAGGATATGAGAAAAAGAAAAGAGGCAATTTACAAAATGACTAGTCTGTAATAGGACAAGGGAAAATAGCATCATTACATGACATGAAAAAGCAATTTAAGAAAATGGATCCTAGAATGAAAAATAATTAATTTGCTCATATTTCTAATGATCATGACAAACCCTGTAGTAAAGTACTATTTCAAAGTGTTCTAATTTAGACCTAATAGTGACCTGAATCAAGTCTCATTTTCTCATTTTACAGGTAAGGAAATTAAGAATGATAGAGGTTAAATCAATTGCCTAGTGTTATATAGGAAGTATAAAAATTCAAGGAATGTGAGAAATGTTGGCCTCAATATAACATTACTATTTAAATGATGAATACCATTTTAAAAGATGTATGGGAGACCTTTATGGACTAGAGATTATAAAGACTGTTGGCATATTTCTGTGGTCAAACATTTCCAACTGGGGCATTATTTATTGTTTAAATTCCCTTTGCTAACTAGAGATGGTAGCTTGATTTATTTATTCTAAATATGCTTATATTTTCGTAACTTAGAGTATCAGTGCTATAAAAAGGTCCCCAAAGAATAAAACCATGAACAGAATGTTTAATTTGGCTATTTAATTAATCTTCCATGTTAATGAAATTGATCCAGTATGATAGAAGTGATCCTATTAAATAAATCAGAGAAAACGGAAGTTTTTAAGAATAAAACTAAATTAAATTGGGTAAAATAAGTTAGAGAAAATGAGAAAGAAGAGTCAAAGAAGGACTTGTTTGGCTTATAATAAGTGAAGAAAAAAGTTGAGAAAACAAAGAAAATTTGCATATTAAGACATGCATAGAATTAAAATCACTGAAGAGAATACCAAAATGTTGTAAGAAAAGCAGACTTCAGTTTTGTGATACAGGAGGGAAAAAAAAATGCCTTCCAAGGGGAAAAAAAAAATCCCTTTGGGCTTAAACAATCCCAGCCAGTAAGGTTTATTTTTTCAGAGAATGTGTCTGAAAATAGGAGATTATAATGAAAACCATTGTGCAGTCTCAGCTAAAGTGTTCGCGACCATGACTGCCTTAATAGATAGACACGAGAGATATTTAGCTCCAGTCTTGGAATTGGTGGGGATTTCCTTGCCTCTGGTGGAATTCCTCCCCCTCTCTAGATGCCATTCCTCTCAAGGACAATTTTTTTTTTCTCTCTAGCTCATTGTCTGTGTAACTTACACTATGAGCCCTTAGGGCAGGCAACATATCTTTGGATGCACAAAGCAGTGCCAAGAACAGTCGGCATGAAACAAATAGTAGTCATAATATCAGGCAAAGTTTCTGCAATTGGAATGCATAAGAGGGGGAAGAGGGCTGGGGACTGGATAGTTCCTTCCCTCCCACTCCAAGTTTCTTTACCCTTAGATCCCTTTCAAGTGCCCCCCACTCCCCACTTTCTGAAAATAAATTGTTTTGTGCTGTCCTTTAGTACTTTCAGGGCTGATATATCTTTCTTTTTTCCTTAACTTTGCCCTTTCCATCCCATCCTTACAAGATTTTTCAGGCAGTCTTCCAAACCTTCACCCTGTCCTGTTTACTTCCCTTTGTAAGAGTTCACCTTATTTTTTCACGCTATGTTGTCATGTTCTGCTCTGATGTCTGTAATAACAGGTAGTAGAGATACTTAGGAGAAATTCAGCCACAGGGCTCCAAAATAATCTCTGGGAGAGACCGAAGAGCAGAGGAGAATGGTATGAAAAAGTAAGAGGCAGTTTCATGTCACTTTCCCTCATTTAAATTAGGCTTCTTTCCACACCTCACTCTCTACTTGCCTAAGCCTTCTTTTCTGTTTAAGGCTCTAGGCTAAAGTCCTCAGTGTTTTGGTTCAAATTCACTGAGTTAGAGTTGGTTCAAGTTCAGTGGGTTCCTGTGAAGTACATACCTGACTAAAATATCATGGCCCCTGGGATCCACTATAATCTAACATGCCAGTGATCTAAAGATAATGGGAGTTGTTTGTGTATGTGCTTAAAGTCACTTCTGCTGCAATGCAAGAATATCAACATAAGCCACTGATACTCTTAAACTGAGCAGACTCAACTTAGAAAAACAAAGAACCTGAGAGTGTCCTTTTGATAGGCAATACACTGAAAGCTGACTTTCAGTTTTGCTTGGGGATGCTCAAAGATAGGAGGCCAAGGCAAATCAGATACAGAAAGGGTTAAAATAAAGACCATTCTCGATATCAGAATCCTGTCTCCTATAATTTAACACACACACACACAAATACACACACAAACACATGTATACACAACAGCTTGCAATATACACTGGAGAGAAACATTTAATAGCTCTTTTTTACTTTTTTCTTCACTTTTTTATTAGTCTAAATTAGGTGGACAGAAAATCTACCCCCACCAAGATGCCCCTCAATAGTTGATTCTGTTCATCTCATCAGAGCCACAGCTGCCCACTGCTATTTTTTGTTGTGTTGTGGCCCACATTTTCTAGAATCCCTACTTTGTGTCCTTCATCAAGATTTTCCAGTCTAATTTCTTTAGGGCTTTTAATATGGTTTGGTGGTATTGTGAGTGCTCATATAAGAGTGATGGTGGCATGTATTTTGCAGTGTGCTAGCGATTTAGTGGGTTTATGTTAGCTGGACTTTTCAGATATTAAAGCTTTTGCTGATGCAGAATATGCCTTGTAATAAAGCAGACATCAGATAAACCAAAATTATAGGGATACTGAATAAAACGACTAGGTTTTAAGGGGCTTAAAAAAAAGGAACTTCAAAAAGAAAAAGAAAACGAATACATTTTCAGTGAAAGGGGGCAGCTGAAGAAATAGTTTGGTGATTGTATGAACTTGAGGTAATATTTACTCAGGCAGCAAGGTCTCCTTTTGGTATGGTCTATCACCCATTAATCTTCTCTGGTGACATAAAAGTTAATGTCAGAATGTAAAGCATCTTAATTGCTTAACTTGTAATTTACAACCAATAAAATACACCATTTCATGAGGATCACCAGCATTTGCATGACTTTCCCAAAATATAGTCCTTTGGTAAAATTTGGATTATCTCTAGCAAGCATAAAAGTTCCTTTGACTTTAACATTATTCTAAAACATTTCTGTATAAACCAAGATCTAATTGGCAGTCTTTTGTAGCCTTTGAACATGAGAAATCTGTAGCAAAGGGAAAAAATGGTAAAACTCATACATGTATAAAATCAATAATTTATAACTCACTCTGAGATATACTTTTAACAAAATACAAGGGACACCAATCATTGGATTAATTCTATACAAAAGTGTCAAACTTGGTTTATAAAATAACTCTTTAAAAATATTCCATTACTGACTTGCATAGCAAAATAGAGAACATTCTTGTTAAATTAGCAAACATATATATGCATATATATATAATCTACTTAAATTACAATGTATAAATTTATTATATGCATTATAATTAATACATATATACACATAAATAAATAAGACACTTGTTGAGCAAGAGTAAAGCTATATTGAGAAAAGAGGCTACACATCTATATTGACTTCTGTGTTTGGCTATGTTGAAGTTCAATAGGACAGACAGAGAATAACAAATAAGAAGAAAAAACAAAATAGAAAAAATCAACTTGGAAACATGTTTCTATGGAATATACTAAAGAACATGTAGCAGATACAAAGGGGCAGAAAAGTGGTCCACTAGTATTTAAATGGGAAGAATTATTCATTACTCTTTGAATTCCATACAGATTCATTGAAATTAGAAATGAGGTAATAGAGCGTTTCATTCTGACCACTATTATAAAAGGATTAGGATTTGAAAAGTATTCAGTAGAAAATACCAAAGTTAACATAAGTATTGAGAAGTGTGACTTTTTATATAAAAATTAAAGCAGCTGGAATTTGCCAGCTTGAAGGAAAGAGCTAAAATATAACTAATTGATGTCATAAAGCTTAAGGCCAACTCTCTAAGGCAAGATTGTAACTGTTTACCTCCACCAAAGACAGAATGGGAAAAAATAAGATTTAATACCTATTTTAACCTAATCTTGGCAGTTTTTGTTTAAGAAAGAAGTTCCCCAAAAGTGAAAATTAGTGTGATTGATAGACGAGTTAAATTTTCATTTTGTTGAGAGCTTTAAATATAGAATATGTTTTAATGGTCTAGGATATATATTCTATAGTCTACTCAATTATATACATAAATTATGAGTTATATCTAATGATAAAGGTGCTTTATTTAGTTTAAGTCCCTGACACAGCTCAGTTGAGAATTTCTAGTTGGCTGAACTCAGATTGCATCTGACTAGGGCACCAGAAAAAAAAATGCATTAAAGAAAAAAACAAAAGCATATGATTGTGACTGAATTCTACTGCACCATAAGAAATGACAAGTGGGTTAATTTTGGAAAAACACAAAGACCAATATGAAATTATCAAGAGTGAAACAAAAAGAAATAAGAGAACATTATATATAGCAACAGAAATATTGTTTGAAGAGTGACTTGTCTCTGTTCACCTACAGAGAAAGAACTGACAAATAGAAACAAAACAGTTTTATGTACACATAAGTGTTTTTGTCAAAAACGCCTTCTCTAATTGGGGGATGGAAGGGAGGGAGAGATAGTTAACTGGGTATTTTAATTTTAATATAACAGACAAATCTTTAGGCTTAAAACAATAAAAAAAATAAGAATTTTTACATGCACATCCCATGAATTTGTGTCTCCCATTGGAATAAATAGTATAGAAACTATGGAAAACAATTACCACCAAGAAATACACTTTGGTGTGAGAAATGAATGACAAAGCATTTATTGTGGCCAGATTGAAGATAGACATTTTCGATTATGCCATTAATCTATGTTCAGACATTTCTTTTGTTTTTCCTCTGGTCTTTAGCCTGGGAATCTCAGAAACATGCTGGGTCTTTTGGGGTCCCTAATGCTGCTGAATTGAGCCCCACCCACTGTGTTGTAAAGGCTGTTGGCACTTTACATGTGGCATGAGGATGTCATGTGGCTTGAAAGGAGGCAGGATCGACATCCCTAGCCTCATTCCCTCCCATTCTTTTCTCCAAAGGAAACTTTTATTCCTCAAGGAGGAGAAGCTGGAAGTTGGTGCTGAAGACAACTCCACTCTCCTGAGAAAGAGGGGTTACTACTATATAATCAACTCCCTTAAATATTGTTAGTTTAGAGGATATTATTTTCAGATTCAATCTAACTGATTACTTTTTCAATACTCGTGGTGGAAAGGGAAAAGAAGGCCCCCAAACTTTATATCTGAGGCTTGACTTCCACAGAGTTGTAAAAAAACCAAATAAATAAAACTCAAAAATCATTTATCCAAATAAGCAGCAAAAGAGAAATCATAAAAAAAAGTATACATAAGAAAATGCATACCAGAGAAAAGGGGCTCTGCCACTGGGAGTAAGCTATCTCAGCTCAATCAAGATTGTTCTTGGTCTCATCTAAGGGGAACTTCCTTGAAATCTCAAGTGTGGCAAGTAGGTAATAGGAATATGATGAAGACTTCCGGGACCTCTCATGTCTTCTTAGATTCTTTCCCTTGAGCAATCTGAAGTAGATCTGATTTCTTCCATCTTCCCTCTCAATGCTGGTATCCAGAAGTTCCTGAAGTGAATCAAGGTCTGAAGAATCCTAAAGAAGATTGGAGCTTTTCCATTCTTGCCAACTCTACCCTACCTCTTATGCATGGAAGGGCATTCATCTTCACTAAAAAGGAGAAAGCTGCATAGCAATGAGATTTGGACTTGGTTTACATTGCCATTAGAGACTCTCTTCTATGCAATTCCTTTTTCTTTCTTTGGCTCAGAAATCTTCTCACCTCAAATCAGAGACTATATCTTCTAATGTAACCTCACTTGCATTAGATACAATTCCTTAGGAAATGGAATTCTGGGAATATTCCACTTTACAAATACTTTTTGGTGACTGGCATGATTGGCAATATAGTTGCATGTGTTCTTATTACAGATCATTAAAATGATTTTTTCTACCTTTTATGAAGGTAGAGGGATAATGACCTTCCAAAATAGGTATAGCAATTTAGTAACTCGCAGTTAATAGAGAACTTTTCTATGATCCATTGACAAATATCTCAAAGTGACAGGTAAGTCCAGTCTGAGATTCTTAGATTTCTCTTAGAGAGACAAAGATGACTTGATTTTTAACATATTTATTATACTGTTCATTTCTGCAATTTCTTCTCTCTTCGAAATATCATATCTCTCATACTATGCTTTTCCTATGTTTTGGAACCACCTTGTTTTTAACGTTCCGTTCAAAATTAGAATGGCCATACTGTATTATTTAAGTAGATTTTAAGAACATCTGTTCATTCCTAGGATCCACTGGGACAAAAACACTTGCTTTTTAAATCCAGATTTGGAGATGTGATCCGTGACCAGTCCAGCAAAGCTGAATTTTAATGAATTATGATTGACGGAATATGTCAATATTAGTAAATATGTACTCTCACTTACTGAGGACTATCATGTCAGGGTCTTGTGACCTCCAACATAAGCCACTCAGAAATTATTTGTGATATGCAGCTGTAATGGATCTTCTGATACAGAGTTATAGTTACCCAGATTTTGTCTTTCTCTGTACCTAAGCCCACAAATAGTACACAAAGCAGTGTATATGTCTCCCTCAGGGAGATACACACACACACACACACACACACACACACACACACACACACACAATGCACTCACACTCATATATACACATTAATACACATAAATATATTCGCAGTACAGTTTAATCCGAGAATAACACAATCAGAATTGGCACAGTTTTCAGAGGTGATGTGGTAAAACACATCTCTGAAAACATATCCTTTGTGTAGAAACTCCAGAAAGTGGTCATTTGCTGTGCTTGAAGACCACCAGAGAGGTATAATGTACCACTTCCTCAGACAATCAGGTAATCCATTACACTTTGGGTTGACTCTCATTTTTAAAAAACCTTTTGTTCAGGCTGAGCCTAAATTTGTCTTTCTACACATTTCTGAAAGAGTTGGACTGGATAGTGTCTAAGCTCCCCTCCAACTCTAAAATTCCAATTCTGGGATACACCCATTGATCAGAATTCTGTCTCCTGTGACCAAGCAAACATTCCCAATTCCTCTTGAACATGGAAGCACTTTAAATACTTGAAGATAGATAAGTTTTTCTTTTGCAAACCTTTTCTTCTGCAGGCTTACTAGCTCCAGATCTTTCAGTGTATCTTTGTATAGAGATTTCTCTTATCTCTTTACTATCCTTATCATCTTCCTTTAGATTCACTCTAGTTTGTCCACATACTTCCTAAAATGTAAAGACAGAAGTACAGGAGCATAAAGAAAGCTATTCAGTAATACTAGACCTTCCACACTATTTTATCACAAAGAATTGACATCTGACTCTCCAGCTGCCCCTTCTAACTCATAATTCTGTAGGGCAGTACATTTAAATATCTGAAACACTAGCCCAGAAACGTATATTCTCTCTATTTTCATAAGTTGCTCATATGTAACTTCCATGGGAGAGAGGGCAACTGTGCTTGTCAGAACCACTGGCCTCAGTTGCTTTCTTTCCTCTATCAGATAATATTATCAGTATGATGGTCTAATAAGCAGTTGGCTGATAAGCCCTATCCTCATGATCCTGAAGACAGTGCAAAGCTTATGCAATTCTCATGCCCACTTTGGAGCATGTGCAGACATTCTGCAACAGGTTCTGGTCTGCTAACCATGTGGTAAAGAGATGACTCTTTGATTGTCTGAGTAGCTTGAACTGGGGTGAATTCCAAAGGCATTAGTCAACCAGAACCTATTTCTTCTCCTTAGTCTGTCCTCTTTCTAATTGTTCACATTTTGGCAAGAGAAAAGACAAAATGCTATGAATGGGGAGGCTTTCATTCCACCCCAGCAGAGGGCAACGTGTGGCCTGTGAACATAGACCTTAGTTCTTTGCCTTGACATTTGTCCTTTCATTTTAAGTGAAGATTGGAGATGACTACACCCTTGTGATCTTTACAAGGTCTGGGATTTGAAACACTGATGGGTTTTGTAGTTATCTGGTCCAACTTTAAAATCTAGGAAAGAAAGGAGCAACCTTTGGGACTCAACCCATTGCCTGCTGAGGCAAGGACTCATCCAGCAGGGATGCCATTTGGATATGAAATTGCAGGGACCAATATTGTGTAGAAACTATCTGATCCTACTCCCCCAAGGACTAAGGAGGTAAGATGAGGTTGTGTCCTTTTATTGTTGGCGAGGGAAGGGGAGGATATTTGTTCTCTTATTTTTAATGTATTATTGAAGTATCTTCTTAAGTTTTTAATTTTGGGACATTTTATGTCAATGAATTCCATTATAATTTTTAATAGGCATTTTCTGACATTTTGTAATCCATGGTTTTTTTTTTCCCTCCCTCCCACTCCAGACCCCTCTCCAAGTAAAAATTCTTTTGAAATGGAACTGGTGAGCTATCACTAGAATTTTACATTGGGAAGACCATACTGGAATGGGAGTTTAAGTTTGATAACCTTAGAAAACAACCACTAGGGGAAGCTAGTTCAAACCACTAGGGTTTGGGTTCAAATTTGACCTCACACACTTCCTTGCTCTGTGGCCCTGGGCAAGTCCTGTAACCATTAGCCCTTGCTTTTGCATAGCCCTTACTACTCCTCTGCCTTGGAACTAATATTTAGTATCTATTTTAAGACAGAAGGTAAGGGTTATAGAAAACCCAGGAAACAGACACATTGGTCTTTTCTCTCCCATGGAGTTCAGGGGAACCTCTAGAATGATGAGGGGGTATAATAGCCAATTTAAGTATTTTGGAAAGTCAGGTCACACTTTGTCATTGTTGTTCAGTCATTTAAGTTGTGCCTAACTCTTCATGACCCCATTTGGGTTTGTCTTGGCAAAGATACTGGAGTGGTTTGCCATTTCCTCCTCCAGCTCATTTTACAGGTGAAAAAAATGAGGCAAATAGGTCTAAGTGCCTTCCTCAGAAGTACACAGATACGGAGACACCATCGGGCTGCCTCCTTGCAGAGGTATGGCCTGGACTCCAGTGTGGGGTCGGAGTTGTTGTCTTCATCTTTGTCTTCAGCTGCGGTGATGAGAACAATCGGGTTAACAGTGGCACTGGAGTACCACGCAGACCCGGAAATGGCCAGGAGCCCCACGTCCTGGAAGTGGTGGTCGCAGATGCTGACAGAACACCAGGAGCCACTGGGGGAGAGGCAGACTGGAAAAGATGCCAAAGCTACAAGGATTTGAGTTCTGGAGACATACTTTTCAAGGGGCACATTATGTAGTTGCCCCCCCTGGTAGATCAAAGTGAACTGGCTTGCAGTCTATTGAGCCGTCGCCATGGAGCTCAGTTAAGCTACGCACCTATGTTTCATGCTCAGGCTTTTTTGTTCGAGACACTAGCTATGGAAAGAAAAATCAGTGTCGTGATGTGTGTCCCGAAGATCACTCCCTTATCATACAGTTCTGTGCCAATGATCCTGAGGTGTTTGTCAAAGCTGCTCTTCTGGCCAAGGATTATTGTGATGCTATAGATCTGAATTTGAGCTGTCCTCAAATGATCGCCAAGAGAGGTCATTATGGAGCCTTCTTACAAGAAGAGTGGGATCTGCTCCAGAGAATGATTCTATTGGCACATGAGAAACTCTCTGTTCCAGTCACCTGCAAAATTCGTGTCTTCCCAGAAAATGACAAGACTATGAAATAGGCTTAGTTGCTAGAGAAAGCAGATACCAATTATTAACTGTTTATGGACGTGCCAGGGAACATAAGGGTCCGCTATCTGGAGTTGCATCTTAGGAGCACATAAAGGCCATGGGGAAGACAGTGAATATCCCAGTATTTGCAAATGGGAACATCTAATACTTCCATGATGTGAAAAAATGTATCTAGAAAACAGGGGTTCATGGGGTGATGAGTGCAGAGGGTAACCTACACAACCCAGTCTTGTTTGAGGGTTGAAACCCACTGGGGTGGGAGATGGCTGAAGAATATCTGGAGATTGCACAACAGCACCCCTTCCCTCTGTCCTATGTCCGGCCTCATCTCTTCAAGCTATGATATTACACACTATAGATTTGTCAGCAGCTTCGGAAAGAACTGGCCAAAGTAAAAACTTTGGAAGGGATTGCTGATTTTAACAGAGACCTAAAGCTGCACTGTCAGGAGGAAATAGCCAACCAGACGGAAGGAGAGAAGTCCAAGGGAATATTGCCTTTCTTCCATTGGATTTGCCAGCCATATGCCCAACCTGGGCCTAGACAGACCAGCAAAGAGAATGGCAGCACTGGTCACAGCACACAGGGAAAGCAAGCCTTGGAGGATGAAAAGGATGCCAGTTTGGACTTTCTCTTGAAGAAATCAAAATATGCAAAAGTATGACCAATACACAAACACAAAGGGCAACAAATGTGTTTTTAAACTGTGCTGTGGCTGCTGCAAGAAAAGAACTTTCAAAGAAATGGCAGGTTGTCCAGGTCATGGATTGCCTTTTAAAACCAAATCAGAGAAGTAAGTCCCTTGTGTGGAAGAGTGGCTGGCCCAGCTTATAGCAATTTAGAGGTGAAGAAACCTGGTGGATTCCCAGAAGTTATGGGTACTGTAGGATGAAGGGCCAGCTGAAACCCAGTCCAACCCCTTCATCCATTCCTGGGCCTCTGTTCCAGTGCCACTGCTTTGATAATGGTATCAGGACTTCTGCTGCTACTGAATTCCAGATAAGCCTTCCTTAAAGAAACACTTTTACTCAGGGAAATCTCCTATTATTTTAATACAGAAGGAACTACAGGGCCCATATTGGGGTCTCTGGAAATGCTGCAATGGAGAGCAGGTTCCCAGGGCCCACTGTCCTCATTAACCCCTGTGTGTTTTAAAAACTGAGAAAATAAATAATCCTTTTACATCATTAAAAAAAGAAGTACGCAGATAGTATCTGAGACCAAATTTGAATTCACGAAGATGAATCTTCCCAAGTCCAGCATTCTCTCACTGAGGCACCTAGCAGCCCTAAGGTCAGACTACAATAATAAGGTAATTTTATTCCTCCCATTTAGGTAAAAAGATCTTTCAAATAACATTTTTCTCTAGATTGTTCACACTAGACATTAATATTTTAAGGCCAGTTCTGCTTATGTAGTTATCCTCATTAATATTTCATCTTCTTGTGCCCTGCTATGCCAATCAGTAAATAGACATTTCCGGAGGGCCTGCAAAATACACAGAACTGTGCTACTCTTAACCATTTCTTCCTATTTTGTTTTTTCATTCCTTGGCTCATAAGCTATTTTTCTGTTGTATTCTATTCTATTTTCTTTGCTATCTCTTTCATTATCTACTCTCTGTCTTTCAAGCAGTTCAAAATGGTAATTTCTCAAGGTTTTGGCTTTAATCCATTCTTCTCTCTATTTTTCCTTCGGCAAATTCATCTATCACTATAGCTTTAACTCTTACCTCTATGTAAAGAACTCACACATCTGCATTAACAATGCTGACCTTCTTTGCTCCAGTCCCATTACCTCCTCTTCCCTGTGGTTACTTCTCTTCTTCCATGTCCCAATGAAATCTGACATTTGGAAGGTCCAAAACTGAGTTATATTTTCTCCCCACCTGCTTTGCCTTCTAAGTTTATTTATTACCTCTATCGGTGTTAACATTATTCCAAACCATTGTGTCATTATAACTATTTATTCTCCCTCACCTTTCATATATAGTTAATTACCAGGATTCTATTGATTCCATCTTTGTAACATTTCTCATATTCATCTCTTCCTTTCTCTCTGTACAACTATGCTATCATAGGCCATCACCAGGCTCCTGAATTATTGCATTAGCCACCTAATTTTGTTTCCATTTTCCTCCCTTTTCAATTCATCAATCATGTCAATGACTAATTTTTATTTCCAAAGCTAATCATGCCACTATTCTCAAGAACTTTCAGGTGCTTGGAAAATAGTAGCACTCTATTGTTTAGTAGTTAAATATAGAGCAAACTCCTTTTGATGGCATTATGCCTTTCAAAATCTAGCATTTCTCACTTTGTTAGCCTTGGTTCATGATATTCAATTCTATTCATTAGCAATTCATTAAGCATGTTCTATGTACAAATCATTCTTCCTAGCCCTGAGTATACATATAAATATAGTCCCCATCCTTAAGGACATTACATTCTCCTTGGGGGATATAACATGGAAATGGATACATTTATATCTGGGACTGTATTGGATTACACTTAAGTGCGTTGTGGTAAGAGCAGTTTCCTGATGCACCTCCTCTTATCTTGATACAACTTTCTCTCCACCCATAACCCTCAAAGAACTTCATTATATCCCTAGTTCCATAAAGACTTCCTTGCTGAAGCTTCCGCCTCTTGTGAAACTTGATTGATTCCAGTTTCTTCGAGGGAGCTTCCTTGGGTTTGGGGGCCTCTCAGAGCTTTGATTGGTGCCTGAGACCATGTAGTTGCTATACACTGAGGAAAGGGACTGTATCCAGAGAAATGAACTGTTGCTAAATATATATATCCATGTCTGCTGTACAGGGGCAGAGTAAAAGTGACTCACAAGTGCCTCATCTCATCTCAACAATGAACTTAAAATGCTGGTCTCACCTATAAATAGCTGGAAGTAGCTTGTACTGATTTGTAATAGCTAATAAGTACATTTTTAGAGTGAGCACCTACATCTTAGAGACAAGCAAATGCTGCAAATCAAGATTCATTTTATTATTTTATTGATTGCATTGGCTTAAGAAAGTGATGGAGAAAATACTAATAATATGGAATAAACTTTAAAGTATGTTATAAATATGTATATATATATTTTTTCTGGAGACTTAGTTGTTAAACATTTGCCAGTGCTTCCTTGATTATACTCCATGAAGTTCTGAGAAAACAGCTCAATACCAAAGGACTTGAGTTCTTTGAACAGAATCTCTTCATAGGTCACTGGGTAGGAAGAATATCTTGTTCAGTGGATCTTTATTAGAGAATAAATCATCAATGGTCTTTCTCCTCTTTTCTCTAAGAGGGATCACATGATATCCGTTTAAACCTTTCTCCTAAATGGTGATAAGAGGGACTACTCCTCCCTTAGCCTAAATATATAGCATCTAAGAGCATAAAGAAGAAGTGAACATATGGAAGCTAGAGAATGTGTTCTTATTGGGCCAGTCTGCAGCTCAGTATGGAATCCCTAGTTTTCTCTTCTGATTTGTCTTTCTTTGCCCACTCTTGAAATTGATCTGTCCAGCCTTGGAGGAAATCTTTTAAGTTTAATAAGACTCCTAGAGGTACTATTTCTCTTTTCTGGAGCTACTTGACAAAAGGGATGGTTTCTGCATTGGAGAAGATACTTTCAACAGGAGGAAGAGCTCAAGTTCTGGCCTGTATTACCAAAGAAAACATAGACCTAGTGGATTTGTTTGGTAAACAATAATGAGAAGTAGAAATACTTATTTAGCAGTTTCACCAAATGTTTTGTGTCTTCATTACTTTTAGTTTTAAACTTCCAGGAGAATGTAACAATAGTCATTGCTGCTGTTTGTTTTAAGTCTTTATTAATAAATGACTGTGAAAGTTCTTCAAATTAAGTTCTTTTGTGTATAGGAAATAAATTGCTATTGCATACCTGATTATTCACTGAATATTTTCTTTGAGGGATGTCTAGATATGAGCTAAATTAAAATTATAACTATTTCCCACCTAAAATGCATGCTTAGAACCCAAGAATGTGAGAAAAAGAGTCGAGTCTTCCTCTTAGAGGTCAGAGACTCTTCTTGTGCACGGATCCAGAGTTGAGAGGGAGCTTCTTTGTGAAGAGGGAAAAAATATAGCACTCTAGTACTCTCCACTACTTCTCCAGTTTTATATTCATTCATATAAGTGTAAAATCATAAATGTGTCTATAGTCAACAGGTTATGAAGAACAATCTAAGAAACTGTTAAAATGAATAGAAAATGGTTAAATGTAAATACAAGATAAATTTAAGGAATGAGAGAAGTCTAACAACTTTGGAGGTGAGTGGTATCAGGATACGTTTCACAGAAATAAGTAAGGTGAATATTGAAGGAAGACAAAGATACTGGAAGGCAGCCATGATGAGGAAACGCAGTTCAGGCACGGAAGACAGCTTGTATAAATACAAGGGGGTAGGAGGTACTCAAGAAACATCCCATAGATATTTGTCTGGAATATATGAAGGAAAGGTATTTTTTGTTGTTGTTTTTGTTTTATATTGTTTTGAAATAAGATGAGAAAAGAAGTTTATAGCCCAATTGTGGAACCAGACTTAAAATCTGGGCTGAGGAGACTAAAGAGATATTCTAGCAGAACTGAACCACAGAGTTACATAGTATTATTTGCATTTTAGGACAATTATTTCAGCAGCTGTGTGGAGAATGGATTGAAATGAGAGTGACTAGAAGTAAAAGACCAGAGAAGGGAGAGTATTAATAGTCCAGACAGGAAATGTGGGAGGCCTGAAAAAGAGTGTTAATACTGTAAATGGAGAACAAAAAAATCATATCAAGATAGAATAAATGAGATTTGTCTCCTGACTTGATAGGGGGAATGAAGAAGAGACAAAAAATCCCTTTCTGAGATTACTCTAGCCAAATGAGACCATCCTTGTTCCTAACTGAAATTTCTAGCATTCATACCTTTGCTCACCCTTTTCTTTCCTCTAAAGCAGGGGTCTGCAAACTTTTTGGCCATGAGAGCCATAAATGCCACATTTTTTAAAATGTAATTTTGTGAGAGCCGTACAATATGTTTAACACTGAATACAAGTAAATATGTGCATTTTATGTAAGAACAACACTTTTAAAGTACAATAAGTCTCTGAACTATTTTTAATAACATTATTATGTGCTAACCAATGATGAATAAAGTACTTCTTACCATTAATGTGACTTCTGGTGCTGCATGGCTTTGCTGATGGACTTGTAGTCTGGTTGATATGTGGTGAGGTTAAGCTTCATGCAGGCATTGAGACTTCCATCTGTTAAACGTGATCTTAGGTTGGTCTCAATGTTCTTTAGATGTGAGAAAGACTACTTGCATGCATATGTAGAGCCAAACATTGGCAGTACAGCAATACTCACACGCTGCAGTGTGTGGTATGTGACAGGAAGGGCGTTCCAAGTTTTGACAATCAGCTGATCGGCAGGTTGAAGATTTTTTATTTCTCCCCACTTGTGATTGCTTGCCAACTCTGCTTGCTATCATGCAAGTCTTTCCAAATCTTCATTCAGTGACTTGAACTTATTCACCCACATGTCTGAGGCCTTCAGATCAGCAGCTTGAAGGTCAAAATCTCTGATGGAGACACCAGGGATGTAACTCAGGTCAGCACTGTCCACGGCACACTCATGTGGACAGGTTATGAACTTAAGAAGTTGAGCACACTCACGAAATTCTCCAAAGCGTGCTTTGAATGACTGCAGGAGATTAGAGGTGAAGCCCGCTAGCTGCTGAAGATCAAGATGTTGAGCAGGGTCACTTGTTGTGCATGCTTCTTTAAACTCTCTTTAAAGGTATGGGACGTGTGACGTCTGTAATAAGGGGATAAAACATGTGGATGGAGTTTGTGGGTCCCTAAGTCAGTAGGTGGGAAAGGAGGGTACAATAGTGGAGTAGTAGATCGAGGTGGTAGGAGAGATGTAAGGGAATGGCTGAGTTTAGGGAAATATAAGACGATGAAGTATAATGAGTGGCAAGGGGAGAGGATGAGGTAGTTGGGCAGGCAGCTGCAACAGGGAGACACAGACTGGGTACACAGGCTTGAGACAGAGACACTGAAGGGAAACAGGCTGAACCCTTCCAGGTAGGAAGGGCACTTCTACAGACAAAAGGTTAGGGCCAGCCAGAAATGGTTTGAAACTAACTACAGGGCTTTCTAGTCAGTTTCTCAGGTTCACACAGAGCCCCGAGGCTCCTCCCTGTCTGTGAAATAGAAGGGCTTCTCAGAGGAAGTATAGAGATCACCACTTCCTCCAAGATGGACGCCTCCATCTCCCCTCAGGACCCAAAGAGAAACTATTCCTTTCTCTCCTTATCCCTCTTTTATCATTCAACCAAAGATTTAGCAAAAGGTTTGATTAAATTACAACAGGGTTTATTAAGTTGCAGGGTTGATTATAAAGGACAGAGGGATACAAGGTTTCTCTAACAACTACCAAGGGAGAAGCTCCAAGTGGGGGAGGGACACAGGAATGGGGCAAACTGAGCAAGAGCCTGCCCTCACTCAGCCCGGGAGGCTTTGTTGCCTTTTAAGGTTAGGGAAGTTATACACAATGAATCAGGAGATAATTTGTATCAAGAGTAAGCCCTATTTGTCTGGGGAAAACCTAAGTCTTCAAAGTTTGATTGCTACCACCCAAATCCTCCCTTCTCCCAAAACCCACAGGAAATTAGGAAGGGAAATGGGGAATGGAATAGGGAAGGTCAGGGAGATCCAGAGGAATTAGCTAAGCTACAAAATCTCAAGAGAAAAGGCACAGATTCAAGGCCAGGTTTCAGTCCCAAGACCAAGCTCATTGACCCTTCTCCTCTGCCCAAGCCTCCCAGATCAACCGCCTCTAGTCAGGGTTCTAAACCCTCTTAACTGCCAGAAATTCTGCAGTTAGCCTTTTGCAGGGTTGATTGCACCTCTGCACTACATGTCATGATGTTGACATATCATGTGACGCACAATGTCATGCGTAAACTGTTAGTTACTGTGCCGTGGTTCATCTGTCAGTGTTTACAGTGTGTGCTCCTGTAACAGGGCCTGAAAAAAAAATTGACTTTATGGCTCCTGCAGAAAGAGCCATATCTGGCCCTCAAAAGAGCCAGATATGGCTCTAGAGCCATCTGTTGGTATCCTGCTCTAAAGTCTAACTCAGATACTAGCTGCTCTATAAAGCTTTTCCTAGCCTCTCTCTCCACACTCCATCATCTTAGATCTCGCAGAAAATTGTTTCCCCCCAAAACAACTCATTAAAGTATTATAAAGTATTATCGTTTAATAGAATTGGGATAGAGCCTGGACCTGTGATTTTATTAGCAGAGTGTGAGTGAGGGAAGAGGGAGGAAGGATAGATGGGTGAAAGAAAGGGAAATAGGAAGGGAAAGGAATAGGAAGGAAGGTAGGTAGGGAAAGGAAGGTAGCTGATCCTACCAGCCCCCTTGAGAAATTGACAGGAGCCCTTCGGCGCTCAAATAAAGATCAGGAAACAACTTAAGTTTATAGAATAGCTAGGTGTATTTAGATAGGAAAAGTTGAGAAAGGGAATGTCAGCATTTTATAGTCTTAGGACATTCCCTAGAGCTTTGAGAGATATATGATGTGCTCGCAGTCAAATAGACAAAATTTTGTCAAAAGCGTGACTTGGAACTTTCCTGGCAATATAATTTTTAACTATCATTTCTGAAATTTTGTGATCCATTTCTCTCTGCCCTCCCTTCTTTTCCCCAAGAAGGAAGATAATATGATATAGATATTATATATGTTATCTTACAATACATATTTCCATGTTCATCATATGAAATGAGACATATTGCTTACACAAATGAAAAATTAACAGAGAAAAAAAATGAAGAATGGCATGTCTTGTCTCAATCTGCATTTAGACTGTAAGCTCCTTCTAGGGTGGTGGATAACCTTTTTAATCATGATTTCCTTGGAAATCATGGACCTGGACCCTTTCCTTTTTAGTAATAGTTAATATAATTCACAGTTGATCATTGTAGATTATTGTTGTTGCCATGTACAATCTTCTCCTGACTTGATGTACTTCATTTTGCATCACTTCCTATAAGTCTTTCCAGTTTGTGTGTGTAATCATATTGTCTGTCATTTCTTCTGGCACAATAATTTTCTCTTACAAGCATATATCACAACTTGTTCAGCCATTCCCCAATTTATGGATATCCCTTCAGTTTCCATTTTCTTTTGCCACCTAAATTTTTTGTACAATCAGGTCCTTTCCACCTATTTTTTTTAACATTTATTAATATTTATTTTTTAGAAAAGTTAACATGGTTACATAATTCATGCTCTTACTTTCCCCTTCACCCCACAACCTCCCACGCCCTGCCCCATGACTGATGCATATTTCCACTGGTTTTAACATTTCTCATTAATTAAGACCTATTGGTGTGGTAGTTTCGAGTCTACATCCCCAATCATGTCTGCCTCAACCCATGTGTTCAATCAGTTGTTTTTCTTCTGTCCCACTCCTGTAGTTCTTCCTCTGAATGTGGATAGCATTCTTTTCCAAAAATCCCTCAAAATTGTCCTGGGTCATTGCATTGCTGCTAGAACAGAAGTCCATTACATTCTAGTTTATCACGGTGTATTGGTCTCTGGGTACAATGTTCTTCTGGCTCTGCTCCTTTCACTCTGCATCAATTCCTGGAGGTCTTTCCAGTTCACATGGAATTCCTCCAGTTTATTATTGCTTTGAGCACAATAGTATTCCATCACCAGCATATACCACAATTTGTTCAGCCATTCCCCAACTGAAGGGCATAGCCTCCTTTTCCAGTTTTTTTGCCACCACAAAAAGTGCAGCTATAAATATTTTCATACAAGTCTGTTTATCTCTGATCTCTTTGGGGTACAAACCCAACAATGGTATGGCTAGATCAAAGGGCAGGCATTTTTTTATAGCCCTTTCAGCATAGTTCCAAATTGCCAGCCAGAATGGTTGGGGCTTCAAATGAGAAAAAGAAGGCAGGAGTGGCAATTATGATTTCTGACAAAGCCAATGTAAAAATAGATATAATTAAAAAAGACAGGGAAGGTCATTACATCCTGATTAAAGGCAGTATAGATAATGAGGAAATAACATTGCTCAATATGTATGCACCAAATGACATAGCAACCAAATTCGTAAAGGAGAAACTGGCAGATCTCAAGAAGGAAATAGAGAGTAAAACCATACTAGTGGGAGATCTAAATATCCCTCTTTCAGATCTAGATAAATCAAACCAAAAAATAAATAAGAAAGATGTAAGAGAGATGAATGAAGTACTAGAAAAATTAGACTTAATAGATATGTGGAGAAAAATAAATAGGAACAAAAAGGAATACACCTTCTTTTCAGCTGCACATGGTACATTCACAAAGATTGACCATGTAATAGGACATAGAAACATTGCAAACAAATGCAAAAGAGCAGAAATAATAAATGTAACCTTCTCAGATCATAATGCAATAAAAATAATAATTATTTTTTAAGGGCAGATGGACAGGCAAATCAAAAACTAATTGGAAATTAAATAATGATTCTCCAAAACCAGCTAGTCAGAGAAGAAATCATAGAAACAATCAACAATTTCATTGAAGAGAATGACAATTATGAGACATCCTACCAAACTCTGTGGGATGCAGCCAAGGCAGTATTTAGGGGGAAATTTATATGCTTGAGTGCATATATTAACAAATTAGGAAGGGCAGAGATTAATGAATTGGGCATGCAACTCAAAAAATTAGAAAGCGAGGAAATTAAATATCCCCAGATGAAAACTAAATTAGAAATTCTAAAAATCAAGGGAGAAATTAATAAAATAGAAAGTAAAAGAACTATTGAATTAATAAATAAGACTGGAAGCTGGTATTTTGAAAAAAACAGGTAAAATAGACAAAGTACTGTTCAATCTAATAAAAAAAGGAAAGAAGAAAACCAAATTGCCAGTATCAAAGATGAAAAGGGAGACCTCACCTCTAATGAAGGGGAAATTAAGGTGATAATCATTAAAAACTATTTTGCCCAAAACAATTTTGCCCAAGGCAATAAATATAGCAATCTAGGAGATATGGATGAATATTTGCAAAAATACAAATTGCCTAGATTAACAGCAGAAGAAATAGAATACCTAAATAATCCCATATCTGAAAAAGAAAATGAACAAGCCATCAAAGAACTCCCTAAGAAAAAATTGCCAGGGCCTGATGGATTCACAATTGAATTCTATCAGACATTCAAAGAGCAACTAATCCCAATACTATACCAATTATGTGATATAATAAGCAAAGAAGGAGTCCTACCAAATTCCTTTTATGACACAAATATGGTACTGATTCCAAAGCCAGGTAGATCAAAAACAAAGAAGAAAACTATAGACCAATCACCCTAATGAACATAGATGCAAAAATCTTAAATAGAATATTAGCAAAGAGACTCCAGCAAGTGATTAAGAGGATCATCCACCTTTCCACCTATTTTTATCTCTTTGGGATACTGATCTAGTCGTGGTATTGCTGGATGAAAGAATGTACATATTTTAATGGCCCTTTGGGCATGATTTCAGATTGTTCTCCAGAATAGTTCTATCAACAGTGTATGTGTCCTAGTTTTTCTGCATTCTCAGCAACGTTTATTTCCCATTTTTGTCATTTTAGCTAGACTGATAGTTGTGAGGTGGTACCTTAGAGTTGTTTTAATATATATTTCTCCAATTAGTAGTGACTTGGTGCATTTTCCACATATGACTAAAAATAGTTTTAATTTCTTGTGAGAATTCCCTGTTCATATCCATTGACCATTAGTTAATTGAGAAATTCTTTATATTTTTATAAATGTGGCTCACTTCTCTATATATTTGAGAAATGAAGCCTTTGTCAGAGACATTTGCTATGAAGAGTTTTTCCCATTTCCTTTTTTGCCATTAAATCTTGATCATTGATTTGTTTTTTTTCAAATGAAACTGCCTGGATTTAAGTGGAGTTCTCTATCCATGAAACTACATTATCTCTTTATCATGAGTGAATGTATTACTTTTTTCTGTTTGTCTTATCCCACTGGTAAACTATAAACTCCAGCTGGGAAGGGATACTTTTCATTTTTGTTCTGTATTTCCCCTATAACCTAGCATGGAATTGAAGTTGTTTAATGATTTATTTTGTTTTGTTTTTGTTTTGCTGTTGCTGCTGTTATTTTCCAATTCAGTGTATTTTCTTTCTATTGACTTGACAATTCCTTATACAATGGCTTTGTGACACATGCTTTTTTCTTTTCATACTTATACTTTACTTTTTCACACATTTACTTTCTTTCCTAATGGACTCTTTGAGGTTTCTTCTGCTACCTTGCCATTTACACCTTTTCATCCTCTTCACTCCCAGGAGAATGTCTAACATAAAACTTGATCCTTGATGGATTATTAGGTGGGGAGTGAGATATGTCACTTATGGAGAAAGGTGACTAAATTTGTTTAATTAGGAAAAATAAAGGCTGTGTATGAACCAGTGGACTTTAAATAACAAGCATAAAATAACATCTATTTCAGTGTTCAAATAGCTAAAATTGTAAAACTTTATTTTTCTTTTAGACTTTCTAAATTTGTTTAGTATTTACTTCAGAAATATTGAAGTTATAAAGATAACATGATGGAGAATACTTGAATCTTTATTAATTTTCATTTTGTTTCTTTGGTTTTAAAGGGAAAAAATAGTCAGAGAGAATATGTTGTACTGATTAGCGGGGGCCCTACTTTGATTTTCATGCCTGCGGCATGAAATTTTCTTCCTACTCTTATCAGACAGATACAAGTGAAACTCTCCATTGAGTTTTTTTATGAGAACTTCACCTCAAAGTTTGAGGGGTTCTTGCATAAACTTTAGGATTCCTTTTAGTTTAGGATTGAGGAGATTTGAGACAGACTCCTTATCAAAGAACCTATTACTACTTGAACTTTAAAAGAAGCCATTTTAGCTTTTATGTTGTTCTGGTCCATTCGAAAAATAGCCAGCATTTATAATATGATTTAAGATTTTCAAAGCACTTTAGAAATATGATTTCATGCTACCTTTACAACAACTTTGGGAGAAAGGTGCCATTATTTTCTCCATTTTATAAATAAAATGAAGTGAGGCATAAAGAGGTGACCTATAGTGGGTCATAGAGCTAGTAATATCTGAGGTCATATTTGACCTTGGGTCTTCCTCATTGTAGTTTCATGATCTCTCCACTGTGCTATCTAGCTGCCTTAAGGAGACTCTATTTATCTATTTATTTATTTTGAAAGTTTTATTTAATTAATTTAGAACATTTTTCCATGGTTATAAGATTCATGTTCTTTCCTTCCCCTTCCTTCCACCTCCTTTCCGTAGCTGATGCACAATTCCATGGGTGCTAAGAAGACTCTAGATACAAAAGAAATTATCCCAAGAAATCAGCACTTAGGGATCAAAGGTTTTAGAGTTAGAAAGGATCTTTAATTATAATTCAGTTACTAGCTGGGTACCGGATATATTATAATGGGCATTTGAGTATGACCATATAGTTAGTATTGAACAGATGTAGGATTTGAACCTATGTTTCTTTTCCGGTGTTCTCATTATAATGATATGTATAACTTTTGTTGTTATTGTTGTTCAGTTCTTTTTCTGTTTTGTCCAATTCTTCCTGATCCTATTTGGGGTTTTCTTGATAAACATACTGGAGTACTTTCCATTTCTATCTCCAGGTCATTTTATAGATGAGGAAACTGAGTCAAACAGAATTAAATGACTTGTCCAGAGTCACACAGGAACTATGTGTCTGAAGCCAGATTTGAACACAAGAAGATGAGTCTTCCTGATTTAAGGCCTGGCACTCTATCCATTTTGCCATATGTGTAACAGTGAATTTCTATTTATTTTCATAACATAATAGTATCAATATGAATAGAGCAAGTTTTCAAGTTAAGAGTTATGTGTGGTATATTTTTTCATGTGAAAAAAATTTCCTCCAGGTTAAAAAAAATCAGGTTAAATTTATCACCAAAATTATTTGTTAAAAAGAAAAAAAGTAAGGGAATGATAGAGAAAAAAAGTAATTTCTTTTAGTTTTTGAGGTGAAAAAATGTTTTGTTTCCAAGAGGAACTAAGTTCTTTCATCTCTAGTCCATTCTAATTTTAAAATGTCTAAATAAAAAGTAAAAATTCTTTAAGCATCACATAGAGATAAAAATGAAAAAAATATCTGCTGAAGTGCTAGAAAAGGAAAAACCTATTTCATCATTTGTAGAGAGAAATGGGCATTTAGGGGTATATTAGTGAGATTTTCTTCTGCTTATACTCCCAAGAGGCTGACCAAGAATCTCCATTCGAAAATAACACTCTGGAAGGAAAATGTTCTCCAGCAAACTGACCAAGAACACTAAAATTGTGCTCTTATTTTTTCTCATCTTCTTCCATTCAGATAGTAAATCTAAAGCAGCTCTCATTCCTGAAATGTATGTTGGGGTATTCACTACAGATTTCAAAATTTGAGGAGCCTCATGATAGCCATAACTTATGGAATTTCATTCCTCTAGTGCTGTGCCTCTGCTCCTGAGCAAGGCTCCCTTAAGCCAGTTTACTATACAGGTGCTCCTGTGCTTCTGACTATTTCCTCCATTTTCTCAAGAGAGAGGTCAATCCTAGTTCCTCACTATCCTTATCCAGACACAAGTCCCTAAAATGTATTAAGAAGAATTGCCCAAGTGACATTTTGGGGTGTAACATGGAGAAGTAGAGATAAAAAATGCTGAAATATAATTCATTCTGATTCTAGTGACTTGGAACTTAGATTTCCTAATTCACATTTTTGAAGGACTGCATTGAAGGGGAGAGATTCTTCTCATTTTGCTGCCCTTACAGGGAAGAAACAGGAGCAATGATGAATAGATAATAGAAGTAAAGAGGCAAATTTAAACTTGATGTCAGAATCTTCCTAACAATTAGAACACACATGGAATTCTACAAATGGAATGGGCTAATTTTGGGGGGCAGGCTGCAGTGCAGTTTCTTCCACATAGACTTTTTCAAACAAGAGACTGGATGATTGTTTAGGATTTATATGGGGATGTGATTGGCATTCCTTTTAGGTACGGTTTTGAATAAAGGGCCTGTGAGATCTGTTCCAATTCTGAAATGCTGTGATACTTTACATAGTTTATGAAAATGAAAAGGCCTAATCTTTAAGCATAGACAGAGTAAATGGCATATTTCAAGAATCCCTTTTTGCTATCTGATATTTCTTTAGGAAAACATAGATTATGTCATTCCATGATTTCGAGATGACTTAAAAAGGGGGTACTGCAAAAGGAAATACACTGAGAGCAGTGAATTTCATTGTCATCATTCTGTTAGTAATGAGAATAGAATTCAGGAGAGAGACAAGAACTGAAATCCCTAGGGATTCTGGTGTTACGTATTTTGCCACAAATAATGCATAATCTAACTAGATATCTCAATCTTTAGTATATAGAATTTATGAGCCATATTTTCTACAGTATAACTGAATCCTTACCAAATGGCAGGCCAAAGATTCAGAAGATATGTTTGAATGGAAGAATATGAATACCCATCTCTAATTAGTCATACATTTTTTTTAGCTAACCTACTTAAGCTGAAGATGCATATTGTAGGATTTAAATTAATGCCTGATACTTCAAGAATTATATTTTATAAAGTTTGTTAATAATCACTTGGAGGAATAAAAGGGAAATAAAAGTAAATAAAAACACCTAATTATCTAAAAAAATTAAAACCACATGGGTACGTTCTCCTGGCACGCACCTCATGCCACCTCTACCAAACTGATCAGATCAAGAGAGAGTAAGAGGCCGGGCTACACAAAATTTATAACCTGTCTATGTCAGCATGTACTGTGAGAAGGAAAGTGAGGTGCTGGGAATTGTAGTTTTTAGGGTGACAGATTCTAATTACACAATATATAGAAGACTGGTACATAGGAGCCTGAGGGGAATAGTCTTGTTTAGTAGGAAAACAGGTAACGTTCTTGGGATCATGTATTATACTAGTGCTACAAAGGCTCTTAGAGACCTTCTAGTTCAGGCTTCTACTTCTACTTCTACTTCACAAAGGAGAATATTTGGCCCCAGCAAAATTGAATAATTTAACTGAGATCAAATAGGTACTAGGAACAGAGTTGGTATTCAGAAAAGGCTCCTAAATTTCCAAATCTAATAACTCATGTGTCCATTATTACTAGTAATAGTGCTTGGTGACTCCATATTATTGTGAATTTAATATAAAGTGTAGCCCACTTTCCTTTCATAAAAAGAAAGTTTTGAAAACCTATTTTGGTCCAGTATCAGCCCCACATTTTGACTGGGCACCCTGGCATCCAGGAGGATGCTTGCTTCTTGTACCATGTGCCTCCTAGTGTCTGGAAGAATGAATTTTAATCTTTATAATATCTACTTGATCCATAGAACTAGCTCATGGATCTTGGCTTGAATGGGATTGTTTGTTGATGTGAGACAGTTACATGGATCAGGTGGATCTGGAATAACCAATTGTTCTTTGCTCTTGTCTCTCTCCCAGGTCTTACTCTACTTAGCCAACATTGCCCTAAGGATATAGGAGTCTACCTCTTCCATTTCACCTTAGTATGGGATTAAATCTTGCCAGTTCCTGATTCAGTATCTTCTAGGCATGTTACTACTTTGGGGAAAATCTCGAGCAGAACTGTCCCCACATGTTGGTTTTTCCTTTAGGCTCCACACATTGAAAGACCCCTTTAATTAGCTCCTGGGTTCCTCGTTTAACTAGAATTAGGAGTTTATGTTGTTCTTACAGTTGCCATTTATGAAAGATCTGCCCTAGAGCTGGCCTCAGGTACACATTTTCTAATTAGATTGCATCATCTAGTGGGATACTTCCCAGGCCTTGAACATAAATCATTCTTCCCTGGGTCCAAACTAGAAATGTAGCTTCAAAATCAGAGGCCTGTATTCCCTAGTGCCTTGTGATTCCCTGGAGCCTTGGCTTTTCTTTTGGCCATGTCCCTTCACTAGTATTCTCTGTTTTCTGTTCTCAGGCTCCCTGTCCTGGCTTACTTCAAAGAGAACCAGATAGCATTAATACATCCCAAATAGCTGCCTTGAATTCCTGTGTCTTCTATGCTGCCATGATAGTGAAATCATCAGACAAAAGCTAAAACCCAGCTTGCATCCCTGTTTCCCTGCTAGAGAGGTTTTCTGCTCTTAAGAAGACTCTGTTAAAGCACTGTTGGGACAGAAATAGTCTGAGAAAAAGACAGTTTTCAATCTTAATGGAAAACTATTCTTACTTGTTCATGTGAGGATTTCTCCTAGGTAATCAATAAACAACCATTTATTAAGTGCCCATTCCTCCCCAGAAACCATGTTAGGCACTTATAGATACATACACATACACACACGCTACTTTTATAGGCATATCTATCTCTATATCCATACATACTCTTTGTTTCTATCTCTGTCTCTTTCTCATAGACAGATAGTGTTTGTATTTGTTTCTGGACAGTAATGCTAACACATCCATACCAATAATATATCTTTCCTTTTTTTATTTAGAATATTTTTCCATGGTTACATGATTATGATTCCTGCCTCCCCCCACTGCTCTTCCCTCCCCCTTCACAGAACTGACAAACAGTTCCACTGGATTGCACATATACTATTGTTCAAAATCCATTTCCATGTTATTCATATTTACAGTAGAGTGATCCTTTAACCTCAAAACCCTAATCACATCCCTATCTCACTATGTGATCTATCATGTTTTTCTTCTGAATTTCTGTTCCACAATTCTTTCTCTGACTGTGCATAGCATTCTTTCTCACAAGTTCCTCTGGATTGTCCTGGATCATCTCATTGCTGCCAATAGAAAACTCTATTGTATGTGATTGTGCCATAATGTATTAGTCTCTGTGTACAATGTTCTCCTGGTTCTGCTCCTTTCACTTTGCATCAGTTCCTGGAGGTCTTTCCAATTCACATGGAATTCCTCCAGTTCATTATTCCTTTCAGCACAATAATATTCCATCACCAACAGATACTGTAATTTATTCAGCCATTCCCCAATTAATGGACACCCCCTCATTCTCCATTTTTTTTGCCACTACAAAGAGTGTGGCTATAAATATTTTTGTACAAGACTTTTTCCTTATTATCTCTATTATCTGTTAAAAGGCAGGCATTATTTTAAAGCCCTTTGGGGATAATTCCACACTACCCTCCAGAATGATTGGACCAATTCACAACTCCACCAGCAGTGTATTAGTGTCCCAATTTTGCCACATCCCCTACAACATTTATCACTTTCCTTTGCTGCCATATTGGCCAGTTTGATAGGTGTAAGGTGGCACATCAGAGTTGTTTTAATTTGCATTTCTCTAATCAGGGGGGATTTAGAACACTTTTTCATGTGCTTATTGATAGTTTTTATTTCATCGTCTGAAAACTGCCTATTCATGTCCCTTGACCATTTGTTGATTGGGGAATGGCTTGATTTTTTGTAAATTTGATTTAGTTCTTTATATATTTGAGAAATTAAACCTTTTTCAGAAAGTTTTGTTATAAAATATTCTATCAGTTTTTTGTTTTCCTCCTAATTTTGGTTGCATTGGTTTTGTTTGTACAAAAACTTTTAAATTTGATATAATGAGAGTTATTCATTTTACAATGTTCTTTATCTCTTGCTTGGTCATAAATTTCTTCCTTTCCCACAGATCTGACAGGTATACTATTCTATGTTCACCTAATGTATTTATGATTTCACTCTTCATATTAAAGTCATTTATTCATTTTGAATTTATCTTGGTATAGGCTGTAAGATGTTGATCTAAACCAGTGGCTCCCAAATTTTTTGGCCTACCGACCCCTTTCCAGAAAAAATATTACTTAGTGGCACTGGAAATTATGAAACTATTTATTGAAATCAGAATAGAATGTAATACAAAAAAAGTGTGGCCATTCTTGATCTTTTCTTCTTCCACATAAACTATGTTATCATTTTTTCTAATTCTATAAAAAACTTTTTGGTAGTTTGTTAGGTATGGCACTGAATAAGTAGATTAATTTGGGTAGCATTGCCATTTTTATTGTATAAGCATATCCTTCCCAGGAGCAATTAATGTTTTTCCTATTATTTAGATCTAGTTTTAATTGTGTGAAAAGTGTTTTATAGTGTTTAATATATATATGAACACAAGTTCAAATAATTCCTATTTGTCTTGGCTGATAGATTCCTAAATATTTTATATTGTCTAAAGTGATTTTATTATTTTCCTTTATTTTAACATTTATTAACATTTATTTTTTGGAAAATTTAACATGGTTACATAATTCATGCTCTTACTTTCTCCTTCATCCCACGAGCTACCCCCTTCCCCATTGCTGATGTGTATTTCCACTGGTTTTAACATGTGTCATTGATCAAGACCTATTTCCAAACTGCTGATAGTTGCATTGGTGTGGTAGTTTTGAGTCTACATCCCCAATCATGTCTGCCTCAACCCATGTGTTCAAGCAGTTGTTTTTCTTCTGTTTCTACTCCTGTAGTTCTTCCTCTGAATGTGAGTAGCGTTCTTTTCCAAAAATCCCTCAAAATTGTCCTGGTCATTGCATTGCTGCTAGAATAGAAGTCCATTACATTCTAGTTTATCACAGTGTATTGGTCTCTGGGTACAATGTTCTTCTGGCTCTGCTCCTTTCACTCTGCATCAATTCCTGGAGGTCTTTCCAGTTCACATGGAATTCCTCCAGTTTATTATTGCTTTGAGCACAATAGTATTCCATCACCAGCATATACCACAATTTGTTCAGCCATTCCCCAATGGAAGGGAATACTCTCATTTTCCAGTTTTTTGCCACCACAAAAAGTGCGGCTATAAATATTTTCATACAAGTCTGTTTATCTCTGATCTCTTTGGGGTACAAACCCAACAATGGTATGGCTGGAACAAAGGACAGGCATTCTTTTATAGCCCTTTGAGCATGATTCCAAATTGCCAGCCAGAATGGTTGGATCAGTTCACAATTCCATCAGCAATGCATTAATGTCCCAGTTTTGCCACATCCCCTCCAGCATTCATTACTCTCCCAATTCTTTCATTTTAGCCAATTTGCTAGGTGTGAGGTGATACCTCAGAGTTGTTTTATTAGCATTTCTCTAATTATTAGAGATTTAGAACACTTTCTCATGTGCTTATTAATAGTTTTGATTTCTTTATCTGAAAATTGACTATTCATGTCTTTTGCCCATTTATCAATTGGGGAATGGCTTGATTTTTTTATACAATTGATTAACTCCTTGTATATTTGAGTAATTAGACTCCTTTCAGAGTTTTTTGTTATAAAGATTTTTTCCCAATTTGTTGTTTCCCTTCTGATTTTGGCTACATTGTTTTTGTTTGTACAAAAGCTTTTTAGTTTGATATAATCAAAATCATTTATTTTATATTTTGTAATTTTCTCTAACTCTTGCTTGGTTTTAAAAACTTTCTTTTCACAGAGATCTGACAAGTAAACTATTCTATGTTCACTTAACTTGTTTATAGTTTCCCTCTTTATATTCAAGTCATTCACCCATTTTGAATTTATCTTGGTGTAGGGTGTGAGATGTTGATCTAAACCTAATCTCTCCCATATTGTTTTCCAAATTTCCCAGTAGTTTTTGTCAAATAGTGGATTCATGTCCCAAAAGTTGGGCTCTTTGGGTTTATCATACACTGTCTTGCTGACATCACTTATCCCAAGTCTATTCCACTGATCCTCCCTTCTGTCTCTTAGCCAGTACCATATTGTTTTGATGACCACTGCTTTATAGTATAGTTTAATATCTGGTACTGCTAGACCATGTTCCTTCACATTTTTTTTTCATTATTTCTGTTGATATTCTTGATCTTTTGTTATTCCACATGAACTTTGTTATAGTTTTTTTTCTAATTCAGTAAAAAAGGTTTTTGGTAGTTTGAAAGGTATGGCACTAAATAGGTAAATTAATTTGGGTAAAATGATCATTTTTATTATGTTAGCTCATCCTACACATGAGCAATCAATGTTCTGACAATTGTTTAGATCTAGTTTTAATTGTTTGGAAAGTGTTTTGTAGTTGTTTTCATATCATTCCTGTGTTTGTTTTGGTAGATAGATTCCTGAGTATTTTATATTGTCTAGGGTGATTTTAAGTGGTGTTTCTCTTTCTACCTCTTGCTGCCGTGATGTGTTGGATATATAAGAAATGCTGATGATTTATGTGTATTTATTTTGTATCCTGCAACTTTGCTAAAGTTGTTGATTATTTCTACAAGCTTCTTAGTTGATTCTCTAGGATTTTTTAAGTAGACCATCATATCATCTGCAAAGAGTGGTAGCTTAGTCTCCTCATTGCCTATTTTGATACCTTCAATTTCTTTTTGTTCTCTAATTGTTACTGCTAATGTTTCTAGTACAATGTTAAATAATAGAGGAGCTAATGGGCATCCTTGTTTCACTCCTGATCTTATTGGAAAGGCTTCTAATTTATACCCATTGCATATGATGCTTGTTGATGGTTTTAGGTATATACTGTTTATTATTTTTAGGAAAGGTCCTTCTATTCCTATTCTTTCCAAGGTTTTCAATAGGAATGGGTGCTGTATTTTGTCAAAGGCTTTTCAGTATCTATTGAGATAATCATGTGATTTTTGTTTGTTAGATTGTTCATATGGTCAATTATGTGGATGGTTTTCCTAATATTGAACCATCCTTGCATTCCTGGTATAAATCCCACCTGATCATGGTGGATGATCCTGTTGATCACTTGCTGGAGTCTCTTTGCTAATATTCTATTTAAGATTTTTGCATCTATGTTCATTAGGGATATTGGTCTATAGTTTTCTTTCTCTGTTTTTGATCTACCTGGCTTTGGAATCAGTACCATATTTGTGTCATAAAAGGAATTTGGTAGGACTCCTTCTTTGCTTATTATATCAAATAATTTGTATAGTATTGGGATTAGTTGCTCTTTCAATGTCTGATAGAATTCACTTGTGTATCCATCAGTGCCTGGCAATTTTTTCTTAGGGAGTTCATTGATGGCTTGTTCAATTTCTTCTTCTGATATGGGATTATTTAGGTATTCTATTTCTTCTGCTGTTGAACTAGTCAACTGGTATTTTTGCAAATATTCATCCATACCTCGTAGATTGTTATATTTATTGCCATGTAATTGGGCAAAAGAGTTTTTAATGATTGCCTTAATTTTCCCTTCATTAGAGGTAAGGTCTCCCTTTTCATCTTTGATACTGGCAATTTGGTTTTATTTCCTTTTTTTATTAGATTGACCAGTACTTTGTCTATTTTATCTGTTTTTTCAAAATACCAGCTTCTAGTCTTATTTGTTAATTCAATAGTTCTTTTAATTTCTATTTTATTAATTTCTCCCTTGATTTTTAGTATTTCTAATTTAGTTTTCATCTGGGGATATTTAATTTGCTCACTTTCTAATTTTTTAAGTTACATGCCCAATTCATTAATCTCTGCCCTTCCTAATTTGTTAATATATGCACTCAAGGATATAAATTTCCTCCTGAGTACTGCCTTGGCCGCATCCCACAGATTTTGGTAGGATGTCTCATCATTGTCATTCTCTTCAATGAAATTGTTGATTGTTTCTATGATTTCTTCTCTGACTAGCTGGTTTTGGAGAATCATATTATTTAATTTCCAATTAGTTTTTTATTTGCCTGTCCAGCTGCCCTAACTAATTATTATTTTTATTGCATTATGATCTGAGAAGGTTACATTTATTATTTCTGCTCTTTTGCATTTGTTTGCAATGATTCTATGTCCTATAACATGGTCAATCTTTGTGACTGTACCATGTGCAGCTGAAAAGAAGGTGTATTCCTTTTTTTTAATTTATTTTTCTCCATATATCTATTAAATCTAATTTTTCTAGGACTTCATTCACCTCTCTTACCTCTTTCTTATTTATTTTTCGGTTTGATTTTTCTAGATCTGAAAGAAGGATATTTAGATTTAGTATGGTTTTACTATCTGTTTCCTTCTTGAGATCTGCCAGTTCTCCTTTACAAATGTGGTTGCTAGGTCATTTGGTGCATACATATTAAGCAATGTTATTTCCTCATTATCTATACTGCTTTTAATCAGGATGTAATGACCCTCCCTGTCTTTTTTTAATTTTATCTATTTTTACTTTGGCTTTGTCAGAAATCATAATTGCCACTCCTGCCTTCTTTTTCTCATTTGAGGCCGAAAGGATTTTGCTCAAGCCCTTTACCATAAACCTATGTATGTCCACCTACCTCATATGTGTTTCTTGTAGACAACATATGGTAGGATTTTGGTTTCTAATCCACTCTGCTATTCATTTCCTTTTTATGGGCGAGTTCATGCCATTCACATTAAGAGTTATGATTATCAGTTGTGTATTCGCTGACATTTTGGTATCCTCTCCTAGTTCTACCCCTTCTTCTTACACTATTTCCTTTTAATCTAGTGGTTTGCTTTATGCCAGTAACCCTTGTCCCCTCCCTTGATTAACTTCCCTTTCTACCCCCTCCCTTATTTTTCTACTCTTTTTATTTATTTTTTATTTTTTTTTAAATTTAAAAATTTATTAATATTCATTTTTAACATGGTTACATGATTCATGCTCCTACTTTCCCCTTCACCCCCTGCACTCCCCCCACCCATGGCCAATGCACATTTCCACTGGTTTTGTCATGTGTCTTTGATCAAGACCTATTTCCATATTGTTGGTAGTTGCATTGGTGTGGTAGTTTCGAGTCCACATTCTTAATCATGTCCACCCCGACCCATGAGTTCAAGCAGTTGCTTTTCTTATATGTTTCCTCTCCTGCAGTTCTTCCTCTGAATGTAGGTAGTGTTCTTTCCCATAAATCCCTCAGAGCTGTCCTGGGTCATTACATTGCTGCTGGTACAGAAGCCCATTACATTCGATTTTACCACAGTATATCAGTCTCTGTGTACAATGTTCTTCTGGCTCTGCTCCTTTCTCTCTGCATCAGTTCCTGGAGGTCTTTCCAGTTTGCCTGGAACTCCTCCAGTTTATTATTCCTTTTAGCACAATAGTATTCCATCACCAGTATATAACACAGTTTGTTCAGCCATTCCCCAATTGAAGCACATACCCTCCTTATCCAGTTTGTTGCCACCACAAAAAGCACAGCTATAAATATTTTCGTGCAATTCTGTTTATCTATGATCTCTTTGGGGTACAAACCCAACAATGGTATGGCTGGATCAAAGGGCAAGCATTCTTTTATAGCCCTTTGAGATGATTCCAAATTGCCAGCCAGAATAGCTGGATCAGTTCACAACTCCACCAGCAATGCATTAATGTCCCAATTTTGCCACATCCCTTCCAACATTCATTACTCTCCCCTTCTTTCATTTTAGTCAATCTGCTAGGTGTAAGGTGATACCTCAGAGTTGTTTTGATTTGCATTTCTCTAATTATTAGAGATTTGGAACACTTTCTCATGTGCTTATTGATACTTTTGATTTCTTTACCAGAAAATTGCCTATTTGTGTCTCTTGCCCATTTATCAATTGGGGAATGGCTTGATTTTTTATACAATTGATTTAACTCCTTGTATATTTGAGTAATTAGACCACTGTGAGAGTTTTTTGTTATAAAGATTTTTCCCCAATTTGTTGTTTCCCTTCTGATTTTGACTACATTGTTTTTGTTTGTACAAAAGCTTTTTAGTTTAATATAATCAAAACCATTTAATTTACATTTTGTAATTTTCTATAATTCTTGCTTGGTTTTAAAGTCTTTCCTTTCCCACAGATCTGACAAGTATACTATTCTGTGTTCACTTAACTTATTTATAGTTTCCCTCTTTATATTCAAGTCGTTCACCCATTCTGAATTTATCTTGGTGTAGGGTGTGAGATGTTGATCTAGACCTAATCTCTCCCATATTGTTTTCCAAATTTCCCAGTAGTTTTTGTCAAATAGTGGATTCATGTCCCAAAAGTTGGGCTCCTTGGGTTTATCATACACTGTCTTGTTGATGTCATTTACCCCAAGTCTATTCCACTGATCCTCCTCTCTATCTCTTAGCCAGTACCATATTGTTTTGATGACTGCTGCTTTATAGTATAGTTTAATATCTGGTACTGCTAGGCCCCCTTCCTTCACATTTTTTTTTCATTATTTCCCTTGATATTCTTGATCTTTTGTTATTCCAAATGATATTTGTTATAGTTTTTTCTAATTCAGTAAAGAAGTTTTTTGGTAGCTTCATAGGTATGGCGCTAAATAGGTAAATTAATTTGGATAGAATCACTTTTTTTATTTTTAAGGCCTAATGAATCCCCCCCTTCTCCTCCCCTCCCTTTTTTGACCTCCCCACTTCCTTGCTCCCCTTGGTTTATCCCTTCTGACTTTCTCAGTAGGGTTAGATAGAGATTTGTATCCCAATGGATAAAGCTACTCTTCCCTCTCAAATTTAATTACACTGAGAGTAAGTTTTAAATATTACCTCTTAATGCTCTCTTCCTCTCCTTCTTATAATAGTATTCATCCTTTCCCCTTCCCATGCCCTCTTTGTGTGTAATAGAATATCCTATTTTTCTTATTAATTCAAGTTTCTCTAGGTGTCCTCTAGTATTTACCCCCCTCTTTTCCACCCCGATATCATCTTAGATCATTTAGTATTCCATCCTCTCCCTATGAATAATTCTTCTAATTACTATAATAGTGAATACTATAATAGTGAATAGAGTTCCTTACAGAGAATTACACATAACATTTCTGCACATAGGAATACCAATAATTAGAGCATATTGAAGCCCTTAAAGAGGGAAATTTAAAAAATACGAGTTTTCTTTCTTTCCCCACTGTTTCTTTTTTTTACCTTTTCATGTTTCTCTTGATTTTTGTGGTTGGATATAGAACTTTCCATTCAGTCCTGGTCTTTTCTGTGCAAATACTTGGAAATCTTCTATCTTGTTGAATGCCCATACTTTCCCTTGGAAGTATATGATTAGTTTTGATGGATAGGTGATCCTTGGTTGTAGACCCAGTTCTCTTGCCTTTCTGAATATCATATTCCAAGCCTTGTGGTCTTTTCGTTTGGAGTCTACCAGATCCTGTGTGATCCTGATTGGTGCTCCTTGATATCTGAATTGTCTCTTTCTGGCTTCTTGTAAAATTTTTTCTTTTACTTTGAAGCTCTTGAATTTAGCTTTTATATTCCTGGGGGTTGTCTTTTCTGGGTCTAGTGTAAAGGGTGATCAATGGATCCTTTCAATGTCTATTTTGCCCTCTTGTTGTAGAACTTCAGGGCAATTTTGCTGAATAATTTCTTTAATATGGAGTCCAAATTTCTATCAATTTTTGCTTTTTCAGGAAGACCAATGATTCTCAGATTGTCTCTTCTAGACCTCTTTTCTTGGTCTGTCACTTTCTCATTGAGATATTTCATGTTTCCTTCTATTTTATCAGTCTTTTGACTTTGTTTCATTTGTTCTTGTCTTGAGAGATCATTAGCTTCTAATTGCTCAATTCTAGCCTTTAGGGACTGGTTTTCCTTTTCAATCTGGTCTTTTCTAATGTTTAATTTGCTTATCAGGTCATTTGATTTCTGAGCCTCACTTTCCAATTGCAAAATTCTGCCTTTTAAACTGTTATTTTCTTGCTAGATCACTTCCACCTTTGTCATCATCTCAGATTTGAATTCTTCAATAGCTTGTTGCCAGTTTTCATTATTTTGGGAAGGTTTGGATATGATTACTTGTTTGTTCTCCTCTGCTGTTTGCTCTGTTGTCTGGATTTTATCTGTGTAAAAGTTGTCGAGTGTTACAGATTTCTTCTTGATGATCTTTCTCTTTTGGGGTTCTTGTCTCTGGCTTGCCATTGTTAGCCCTGTGCCCTCTCAGGTTTATCCTCACACTGTGGGTCTGTCTGTGTTCTTTAGGCTCCTTAGTTCTCAGGTGTAGTTGTTCTCAGGGTCAATCCTCCTGGTGGTCTCCTTGCTTGTTCCTCTGCCAGAGACTTCTTTAACAGACTCAGGGTGCTGCTTCCACAGTGGTGCACCCCTCTGCACTGGGTCCCCACTCAAGTTCCGTGCCTGAGCCTAAGATCTGAGTCCTCACCTGAGCTCAGGATCTGTGTCTGTGCTTGAGGCCCCGCCTGCACTCGTGCCTGCATTCATGGTCTGTGTTCAAAGTCCGCACGTTCTTTAGCCTCTTGGGGTCTCAAGTCTTGCTGCTCTCAGGAGCAAGCCCTGGTGACCCCAGGTAGCTGCCAAGGACTTAATGCATGCCCCAAACTTGCTCTAACTCTTGTGAACTGGCTTTTGCACTGTAGGTAGTGTGGGGTAGGGGAGGGGGTTGCTCAGCTCTCATTTTAGTGAGAGCTGTTTCACCCCTTTATAGCAAGGAAATGCCCCAATTCCACGTACCTCCAATGCTATGCCCTGTTGTGGGGTCCCTTCGCTCCTCTGGATTTGTTTTTATGTCTTCTTGAGGAGACCTATATTTTTTCAGTTAGGAGA
Organism: Gracilinanus agilis; assembly: GCF_016433145.1. Lineage (NCBI taxonomy): Eukaryota > Metazoa > Chordata > Mammalia > Didelphimorphia > Didelphidae > Gracilinanus > Gracilinanus agilis. The sequence continues at coordinate 432,588,716 of NC_058130.1, read as the reverse complement.
GGTTAAGCAGCTGCTTTTTTACTCTGCCTCCATCTTAAACAGGAAGTCTGTCTAGAGTGGTTTTAAATGAAGTTTCTCTTTCTAACTCCTGCTGCTGTGTTTTGTTGGAAATATATACAAATGCTGATGATTGTATGGTTTTGTCTTTAACTCTGCAACTTAGCTAAAGTTCTTAATTAATTTTAGCTGATTTTTGGTATTCTTTATTACATCATACCATCTGCAAAGAGTGATAGTTTAGTTTCCTCATTGCCTACTTTAACCCCATCAATTTATTTTTCTTCTCTAATTTCTATTGCTAGTGTTTCTAGAACAATATTAAAGAATAGAGGTGATAAATAGGCATCCTTGCTTTACCCATGATTTTTTTGGGGAAGACTTCTAACTTGTCCCCATTGCAGATGATACTTGTTGATGGTTTTAAATATATTCTGTTTATTTATTTTGAGGTATGGCCCTTCTGTTCCTATACTTTCTAGTATTTTCAATAGGAATGAGTCTTGTATTTTGTCAAAGGTCTTTTCTGCATCTATTGAGATAATTATGTGATTTCTTTTGGTTTGATTATTGATATGGTCAATTATGTGGATGGTTTTCCTAATATTAAACCATTTTTGCATTCCTGGTATGAATCCCACCTGATCATAGTGAACAATCCTCACAATAACTTGCTGGAGTCTTTTTGCCAGTATTCTATTTAAGATTTTTCATCTATATTCATTAAGGAGATTGGTTTGTATTTTTCTTTCTCTGTTTTTGGTCTGCCTGGCTTTGGAATCAGTACAATATTTGTGTCATAAAAGGAATTTGTCAAAACACCTTCTTTGCTTATTCTCTGAAATAATTTGTACAGTATTGTGATTAGTTTAAATGTTTGATAGAATTCACTTGTGAATCCATCTGGCCCTGTGGAATTTTTTAGGGAGTTCCTTGATTGCTGGTTAAATTTCTTTTTCTCAGATGGAATAATTAAGTAGTTTATTTCTTTTTTTGTTAATCCAGGACATGTACATTTTTTTTAACATTTATTAATATTCATTTTTAACATGGTTACATGATTCATGCTCCTCCTTTCCCCTTCAACCCTCCCCCCGCACACCCCCTACCCATGCACATTTCCACTAGTTTTGTCATGTGTCCTTGATCAAGACCAATTTCCAAATTGTTGGTAGTTGCATTGGTGTGGTAGTTTCGAGTTCACATCCCCAATCATGTCCACCCCAACCCATGCGTTCAAGCAGTTGTTTTTCTTATATGTTTCCTCTCCTGCAGTCCTTCCTCTGAATGTGGGTAGCATCTTTACCATAACTCCCTCAGAATTGTCCTGGGTCATTGTATTGCTGCTGGTACAGAGGTCCATTACATTCGATTTTACCACAGAATGTCAGTCTCTGTGTATAGAGTTCGTCTGGCTCTGCTCCTTTCGCTCTGCATCAGTTCCCGGAGGTCTCTCCAGTTCGCCTGGAACTTCTCCAGTTTATTATTCCTTTTAGCACAATAGTATTCCATCACCCGCATATACCACAGTTTGTTCAGCCATTCCCCAATTGAAGGACATACCCTCCTTTTCCAATTTGTTGCCACCACAAAAAGCGCAGCTATGAATATTTTCGTACAAGTCTGTTTATCTATGATCTCTTTGGGGTACAAACCCAGTAATGGTATGGCTGGGTCAAAGGGCAGGCATTCTTTTATAGCCCTTTGAGCATGATTCCAAATT
>NC_058130.1:432548144-432581997 GCF_016433145.1 Gracilinanus agilis | reverse complement strand
TTGTTTGTTCTCCTCCTCTGTTTGCTCGGTTGTCTGGATTTTCTCTGTGTAAAAGCTGTCGAGTGTTAAAGACTTCTTTTTCTTGTTATTATTATTCTTTCTCTTCTGAACTTCCTGATGCTGAGTAGCCATCATTAGCCCAGCAGCTTCTCAGATTTATCCTCGCGCTCAGTGTCTGTTCGCGATCTATTGGCTCCTGAGGTCTGAGTTCTGTTTTTTTCCAAGGTCAAGCCCCCTGGTGGGCCCTCTTGCTTGATCCTCTGCTGGAGGTTTCTTTACAAGTCTCAGGGCGCTGCTTCCACAGTCGTATACCCGTCTGCACTGGTTCCCCACTTAGGCTTTAGTTCCTGGTTGTGTCTGCCTCCACCCACGCCTCTGCTCAGCCTGCGCTCTGCGCCCAGCGTCCTGCTCCCGCGCGCTCAGATTTCGCGTGCGTTTTTTGACTTAATGGGATCCTAAGTCTTGCTGCTCTCAGGAACAGGTCCCAGAGTTGCTGATGACTCGATGGGTGCCCCAAACTTGCCCTATTTCTTTTTAGCTGGGTTCGGAGCTATAGATGAGTGTGGAGGGGGTGGGGGTGGGGCGGTTGCTCAGCCCGCGATTTAGTGAGAGCCCTTTATAGCCTGGAAATGTCTTGATTCCACGTACCTTCCACGCTGTGCCCTGTTGTGAGGTTCCTCCGTTCGTCTGGACTTGTTTTTATGTCCCCTTGAGGAGTTTTGTGTGTTTTGGTCAGGAGAGCTTAAGAGCTGCTTCTTACTCTGCCGCCATCTTAACCCGGAAGTCTAGGACATGTACATTTTTATAGATATTCACCCATTTCGCCTAGATTGTCATATTTATTGCCATATAATTGGACAAAATAGTCTTAATAATTACCTTAATTTCCTCATCATTAGAGGTGAGGTCACCCTTTTCATCTTTAATATTATTAATTTAATTTTCTTCTTTTTTTATTATATTAACCAGTACTTTATCTATTTTATGTTTTTTCAAAGTACCAGCTCCTAGTCTTATTTATTAATTCAATAGTTCTTTTACTTTTACTTTTATTAATTTCTCCTTTGATTTTTATGATTTCCAATTTAGTTTTTTTCTGGGGATTTTTAATTTGTTCTCCTTTCTAGTTTTTTAAGTTGCATGCCCAATTCATTGACCTCTCTCCTCTCTGATTTGTTGATATATGCATTCAGGGATATAAATTTACCAGAGTACTGCTTTGGCTGCATTCCAAAAATTTTGATAAGTTGATTCCTCATTGTCATTCTCTGTAATGAAGTCCATCATTTTTTCTATGATTTCTTCTTTGACCTACCAGTTTTGAAGAATTAGATTATATAGTCAAATTAATTTTAAATTGCCTTTCCATGGACCCTTCTACACATACACACACAGAGTTATTTCTATCTCTATCTATTTATATTTCTAGCTATCTCTCTAACTATCTAACTGTGAGAAGAGAAAAAATAATTTGAATCATGGGGTGAAGAAAGGAAATCCTATTAAATGAGGCTGGAAAGATTACTTAGAATTAATCTATAAATGTCTTTGCAAGCTAAACACAGACATTAATATTTGCTCTTAGAAGTGATGGAGAGCCAGTGGAGTCATTTGAGGAGGAGAGGCATATGTTCAGGTCATCATTTGGAAAATTGCTTTGGCAACTGTATGAAGACTAGAATGGGGAGAACATTAAGACAGAGACCAATTTTGAGGATTTGCATTAGTTTAAGTGAGAACTTATGAAGGTCTTAAAAATGTGGTGGTATTATGACTAGAGGGGTCAGATGTGAGAATTTGTAGAACTATAGATAGATATAACAAGTGACTGGTTGTGGGATGAGAGAGAGTAATATTTGGTTACTTAAGTTCTGTGAAAGTAATTTACTTTTTTTGAGTGATCTGCAACTTTAAAAAAATCTCCATATTCATTTTTGTAAGCAAATAATCTTATAAAACCAAAAAACCCAAACAAATAACTAGATAAACAGGTGATAAATCTTATGTTTTCATGTGCGTTTCTACTCTGACAGTTCTTTCTCTGGAGGTGGAGAGCATTCTTTTTCATAAGTTCCTCAGAATTATTCTGGATTGTTAGATTGCTGTTAATAGGAAAGTCTATCACATTTAATCTTTCCACAGTATTGCAGTTACCATGCAGAGTGATCTGATTCTGCTTATTTCACTCTACATCAGTTCATGTAGGTCTTTCTACCTCTTTCTGATATCATCCAGTTTATCATTTACCACAATTTGTTTAGTCATTCCCCCAATGAGGGACATCACTTTAGTTTCTAATTCTTTGCCACCAGAAAAAGAACAGCTATAACTATTTTTGTACAAACAGGTCCTATTCCATTTTTTTATATCTTTGGGATACAAACCTAGTAGTGGTATTACTGGATTAAAAGGTATACATTCTCTTTTATAGCCCTTTGGCTATAATTCCAAGTTGCCTTCTAGAATGGTTGGATCAGTTCACAACTCCACCAACAGTGCATTAGAGTCCAAATTTTGCATCATTCCCTCTAACATTTATCATTTTCCTTTACTGTCGTATTGACCAATGTGATAGGTATACATTTGTATCTCAGAGTAGAAGAGGGATTTAGATTATTTTTTCATATGATTATTAATAGCTTTGATTTCTTCTTCTGAAAATTGCCTATTTATAACCTTTGACCAGTTGTAAATTGGGGAATGAATTGGATTCAAATAAATAAGTTACATATTTGAGAAGTGAGACCTTCCTTTATCAGAGAAATTTGTTATAAACTTTTTTCCTTCAGTTGGTTGTTTCACTTTTAATTCACTTTCAATTCACTCTTGGTTGAATTGCTTTTGTTTGTGCAAAGCCCTTTTTAATTTAATATAATAAAAATTATTCATTTTACATCTTTTATTGTTCTCTCTCTCATTTGGTCATAATTCTTCCCTTCTCTATAATTCTGAAAGGTAAACTACTATATGTTCTCCTAATTTGCTTATGATATCACTCATTAGATTTAATTCATGTATCCATTTTGACCTTATTTTAGTATAGGCTGTGATATATTGAGCTCAACATAATTTTTGCCATACTGTTTTCCAATTTTCCCAGCAGTTTTTGTAACATAGTGAGTTCTTATTGCAAAAGCTGGGATCTTTGTGTTTATCACATATTATATTGCTGAGGTCATTTATCCATAGTCTATTCCATTGGTCTATCCTTCTATTTCTTAGCCAGTACCAGACTGTTTTGATGATTACTGCTTTATAGTACAATTTGAGATCTGGTACTACTAGGCCACCGTCCTTCATATTTTTTTCATTATTTCTCTTGATATTCTTGACATTTTGTTCTTCCAGATGAATTTTTTTATGATTTTTTTCTAATTCTACAAAACAGTTTTTTGGGGGAATTTGATTGGTATGGCAATGAATAAGTAAATTAATTTAGGTAGGATTGTCATTTTTATTATGTTAGATCAGCCTATCCACTAGCAATTAATATTTTTCCAAATGTTTAGACCAATTTTATTTGTGTGAAAAGTACTCTGTAATTGTGTTTATATGATTCCTTTGTTTGTCTTGGCAAATAGATTCCCAAGTATTTTATATTATCCAGAGTGATGTTAAATGGAGTTCTTTCAAACTATTGCTCCTGAGTTTTTTTGGGAATATATAGAAATGCCCATGATTTATTTATGTGAATTTATTTTGTATCCTGTTAAATTATTTCAACTAGTTTTTTTTTTTATTGTTGATTTTCCAGGATTCTTTTTTTAAAAAAAAATTTTAACCCTTAACTTCTGTGTATTGGCTCCTAGATGGAAGAGTGGTAAGGGTGGGCACTGGGGGTCAAGTGACTTGTCCAGGGTCACACAGCTGGGAAGTGTCTGAGGCCGGATTTGAACCTAGGACCTCCAGTTGATAGTTTAGTTTCCTCATTGCCTGCTTTGATTCCCTTCAATTTCTTTTTCTTCTTTAATTGATACTCCTAGCATTTTTAGTAAAATATTAAATAGTAGTGGTGATAATGGTGATAATTAAATAGTAGCAGTGATAATAATATCCCTGGTTCACTCCTGATCTTATTGGGAATGTTTTAACTTATCCCCATTGCAGATCATACTTGCTAATTTTAAAAAATAAATACTACTTTTTAATTTAAGGAAATGCCCTTTCATTCCTATACTTTATAGTGTTTTCAAAAGGAATGGAGATTATATTTTTTCAAAGGTTTCTTATTCATCTATTGAGATAATCATGTGTTTTCTTTTACTTTGGTCATTGATATGATCAATTCTGCTGATAACTTTCCTGATATTAAATCAGCTTTCCATTCCTGGTATAAATCCCACCTGGTCATAATGAATAATCCTTGTGCTATATTGCTGTAGTCTCTTTGCAATCATTTTAAGATTTTTGCGTCAGTGCTCATTAAGTAAATTGGTCTGTAATTTTTTTTCTCTGCTTTTGGTTTTCCTGGCTTAGGAAACAGCATCACATTTGTATCATAAAAAGAATTTGTTAGGATTCCTTCTTTGATTATTTTATCAAATAGTTTGTATAGTATTGGGCTCAACTGTTATTTAAATGTTTGATAGAATTCACTTGTTAATCCAACTGGTCCTGGGAAATTTTTCTTGGGGAGTTCCTTGATGGCTTGTTCAGTTTATTTTTCTGAGATGGGATTATTTAAGTATTCTATTTCCCATTTTGTTAATCTAGGCAATTTATATTTTGTAAATATTCATCTGTTTCACTCAGATTATCAGATTTATTGACATATAATTGAGCAAAATAGCTCCCAAAGATTAATTTAATTTCCTCTTGATTATAGGTAAAATAATGCATTTCATTTTTGATGCTGGTAATTTGATTCTCTTTTTTCTTTTTAAAATCAAATTAGCCAATGCTTATCTTTTTAAATTCATTTTTAATAGAGCCACCACTTTGTCTTATTATTAGTTCATTAAATTTTTGCTTTCAATTTTATTAATTTCTGTTCTGATTTTTAGGATTTCTAATTTAGTTTTTAATTGGGAATTTTTAATTTGTTCTTTAGCTAGTTTTTTTAACATGCATGCTCAATTCCTTGATCTGCTTTTTCTATATTTATTGTTATAAGAATTCATTTATATAAAATTTCCCCTAATTGCTGCTTTGACCATGTTCCACAATCTTTGATGTGTTGTCTCCTCCTCATCATTCTCTTCAGTGAAATCAGTGATCTTTTCAATGATTTGTTCTTTGACCCACCTGTTTTGGAAATTTTGATTATTTAGTTTCCAATTGATTTGCCTTTCCATGAACCCACATTGATTATAATTTTATTGCATTATGATCTGAAAAAGTTGTACTAATTATTTATACATTTTTGCCTTTGGTTGTGAAGATTTATGCCCTAATACATGGTCAATTTGGGGGTATGAATTTTGATTTTTTTATATTCTATTTTTCGTGCAGTTGAAAAGATTATATATTCATTTTTATCTCTATTTTTCTCCAGATACATATTAAAATCTAATTTTTTCTAAAATTTCATTCACTTTCTTTACTTCTGTTAGTTTTTTTTTTTTTTGGTTAGATTTAGATAGTTCTGAGAGGGGTAATTTGAGGTCCTTCACTAGTATAGTTAACTATTTCCTCCTTAAGTTCCTTTAATTTCTCCTTTGAAAATCTGAATGCTATACCATTTGGTGCATATATATTAAGTATTGATATTATTTAATTTTCTATACTACCTTTTATCAAGATGTATATACATTACTTATCTCTCTTAATCAGATCTATTTTTGATTTAAACTTTGTCTGAGACCATGATTACTAGTCCTGCCTTTTTTTGACTCACTTGAAGCCCAATAACTTCTGCTCCAGCTTCTTACCTTTGCTCTGTGTCAGTCTACCTTAGATATGTTTGTTGTTCACAACATACGGTAGGATTGTGGTTTTTAATCCAGTTTGCTATTTGTTTCCATTTTATGGGTGAGTCCATTCCATTTACATTCACAGTTATGATTACTATCTGTTTTTTCCTTTCCATATTGATTTCTTCTTTTAATCCTGCCTCTTTCTCCTTTCACTCGTTCCCTCCATACCAGTGTTTTCCTTTCAATATCTTGCCCCATTCCTCATGTCTTATATTACTCCCTTTCCCACCACTACCCTTCTTATTCCCCCTCAACTTCTCTATATGGTAAGATAGAATTCAATCTTCCCCAATGAATTTTGCTGTTCTTCCCTCTCTGAGCCAATTCCAATGAGAGTATGATTTAAGTTCACCACCCATATTCTCCCCTCATGTAAGAGTAGTAAGAGTCCCCCCCCCCCCCGTACTTCTCTATGTAATATAATTTTCCTCATTTTATGTCTCTCTTCCCATTTCTCTCAGTACAATCCTCTGTTTCACCCCTAGATTTTTTTTTTTTACATATCATCCTAAACAGATTATTACCACACTCTCTGTCAATGTATACCTCTTCTAACTACTATGGTAATTACATCAATATTTAAAAGTTACAGATGTCATCTTTCTACAAAGGAATATAAACAATTTGAACTTATTTAAGCCCTTAATTTTTTTCTTTCTTATTTGCATTTTCATGTTTCTTTTGAATTTTGTATTTGGACATCAAATTTTCTGTTTAATTCTGGCTTTTCTTCAGGAATGCTGGAAATTTTCTATTTTATTAAATGCCCATACTTTCCCCTGAAAGAATACAATTAGTTTTGACAGGTCTGTGATTCTTGACTCTAAATCCAGTTTCATTGCCTTCTGGAATATCATATTCCAAGACTAGTCCTTCAAAGTAGAAGCTGTCAGATTCTCAGTTATCCTGACTGAGGCTCCATGATATCTGAATTATTTCTTTCTGGCTGCTTTTAGCATTTTTCCCTTGGTCTAGGAGCTCTTGAACTTGGCTATAACATTTCTGGGAGCTATCATTTGGGGATTTATTGTAGGAGGTGATCTGTGGATTCTTTTAATTTCCATTGTACCCTCTTGTTCAAGAATATCAGGATAGTTTTCTTTGATATTTTTAAAAAAATGATATCTAGGCTTTTTTTTTGGTCAGGACTTTGTGATGTTTAGAATAGGTGGTCACCCAAAATTGTAATTAACCCATAAGTCACAAGACTGTTAATAGTTAGATTTACTAGTAAGAAAAAGAAAATAAGAGAGAAATATAGAAAGGAGGTGGAGAATTTCCTAGCCTAATCATTCAGAGACTAACAACTCAGTGTCTGTCTTTGAATCTCAGCCTCAGAATATAATCCCTTCACCCTACCCCCAGCTTCCTGCTGGGTCTCATTTTATAAATTCTTACTACAGCCACTAGCTCTCTTACATCACTCCCCCAGAACCAATCACAATTCCTCAATAAGCCTGGCACCACCCAGTGGGGCAGTGCCTATGGGATCAATTCCCTGGTTGCTGATTGACCCAAATTCAAAACAAATGGAAGGGATGTTTAACTCTCTGATTGATCAAATCAAAATTCAAATTCCATTCTTACAACTTTCAGTTAGTGGAATATTTTGTAAATTGTCTCTCCTAGATCTATTTTCCAGGTGAGTTGTTTTTTCAATGAAATATTTCATATTTTCTCCTTTTTGTTCATTCTTTTGATTTTTAGTGTTTCTTGATGTCTTGTGAAATCATTAGCTTCTAATTGCCAAGTTCTAATTTTTAAAGAATGAATTTCTTCCATGACCTTTTCATTCTCTTTTTCCTTTTGGTTTATTTTATTTTTCCCTCTAATTCTTTTTTTCATTAGATTTTTTTTTGCCCCTTTATCCAGTAGGTCAATTCTGTTTTTTAAGAATCCCTTTTTCCATTGGATTTTGTGCCTCTTTTCCCAATTCACTAATTTTATTTTTTAAGCTGTTATTTTTTTGGGCATCTGCAACCTGTCTGATTTGATTTTTGAATTTCTTTTTGAGTTCTTCCAGAGCTTGATACCAATTTCCATTTTTTTTGAAGTTTTGCATGTGGTTACTTGGATCTCATAGTCCCATAATGACTCTAGATTTCAATCTTTTTCTCCATAGACATTTTCTAGGATTAGGTTTTTCTTTTGCTGTTTGCTTTTTTCCTTAACCTATTTTGGCCAGTGGATTGGAAATTATGAAAGCTGCTTATTCTGTCTCTGATGCTGGCTTGTAGGGCTTGACACTGTGAGTACTTTTGCTCCAGTGCTAGGTCTTCACCATAGTATTGGCTTGAAAGGGCCAAGCCACATGGAATTCCAAGCCTCACTGAGGACTGGTGAAAGAGATTGGGACTTCAAGGGGTGGGTCTGGGGTGCTCTGTTATTAGTGTAGCCAGCATCCTGGGATATTGAAGTTGGCCTATGTCCAGGGTTGGAACATGGTGCAGTAGGTGGGAAGGGGTGGTTGACCAGCACTCCTCTGTGTACAATTTTGATTCCAGTTCCCTTTTATCCTATTAAAATTGACTCTCTCTGCCTACCTTTCCAGTTTTATTAAGTGGGAGAGGGTCTTCACTCTGTCTTGCTGTTTGTTTTTGACTGTCATTTTGAGGAGTTTTTTAAAGATTGGTTTTGAAGGATTGTCAGAAAGATTTCAACTTTTGCTGCTACTAAGCCACCATCTAAGCTCCATCTCAAAGTGAAAGTAATTTCTTCAAACATGTTTAATATTCAGGCTTTCTCTAGTATATCATAATTTTGTTTCAATTGGAGTTTTATTGCACCTTGGTTATGAAAAATTGAACAAAAGTAGAAAAAATTAACAGTTCTGAATGCAAAATTACTCTGGTTTTCTTGATCTTGAAACACAAAACCAAAAAAGCAAAAACATTTTTTTTCTTAGTCCCAGCCATAGTCTCAAACTATTATGTTATGTCTTTTTTCCATTCACATAACTTCTATAAAGAGTGACCTATGTTCTGTACTTCCAATTTCTCTACATGCAGTCAGTCTTCGTCCCTTGTAATCTGGTTTCTATACTCAGTCTACTGAAATTTTTTTCTCTTAATTAACCTCAAATTTTCAAAACAAAGAAACTTGAACTTCACTCTTAAAAGCTGCCGAGTAAAACTAGAGAAAATCGAAAATCACAAAACTGTGTTTATTGGATCCACAACAAATTTGTTACATGGTCTCAACTGGGATTTCACTATGGCAAGGCAACCCTGTTATATCTCCCAAATTGACTGTATCCCACTCATTATAGCTGCTTTTCAAAACTTCAATTTTTCTTAAGCATCTGATGGCTCTCCCTATTCATCATTCTCTTAGCTAAGAATCTTGACTTTTATTACATTGAAAAAAAAATGAGGTAGTTCAAAGAGATCTCACTCTTCTCCCTTCCTTATTACCTTTTATCACCTGTATGCTTTCTTCTTCTTCACTCCTGTCACATGAAGAAATGGCCCTTCTCCTTGCCAAGGCAAATACCTCTATATGCAAAAGTGATTCCATTCCATTGTGCCTTCTTCAGAAGATTTCTCTCTCCATCATCTCCACTCCTTCACTTACTTTCAATACTCCCTATTCTATGAGATGTTTCCTTACAGTTTACAAACATGCTCATGTCCTCTTACTTTATTTATTCATTCCAATATCTCTCATCAATATTTTTCTTATTTCTTATGGTTAAACTCTTTGAGAAGTCTATCTACAATTTAACCTCTATTTCCTTTCCTTTCTCTCTCTCTCCTTAAATTGTATAGTCTAGTTTCCAAACTTTTCATTCAGTTGTATCTGCTCTGCCCCAAATTACCAGTAGTTACTTAATTTACAAATCCAAAACCCTTTTCTCTAACTTCATTCTTCTTGACCTTTGTATAGCTCTTGACACTGTGTATTATACTTAATTCCTCCATATTTCATTTTCTAGGTTTCTGTGACAATACTTTGTTATAAATCAGTTGATAAATATAAAACTACTCAGCATCAATTCACTTTATTTTCAACTGAATAATTATAATAACTAATAACAGTGTCATGTCATTCCACCTTTATTTCTAGTACAATTCCTGAAATATTGGTTGGTATTGGTTCATTTTCTAATAATGGCATCATGCAACATGCCAGCATTCTAAAAAGCAAGGATTTAAAAAATTCTAAGTAAGATAATCATGGCCCCTTGCCATCTCATTTACAATATAAATATGTTTTTCATTGTAAAGAAATAATTTCCATAAATAAACTTTAAGGAATAAAATTTAATTAAAGAAACTTTAATTGTCCCCTTTTAAAAGGATTTCAAATTCTAGAGGGGTCCAATTTTGTGAACTTTTGCTGTATATAGGTTATAGACAATATGTAAAACCAGAAACAGAACAGAACCTAAGAAATCTTACAACTTGACAAGGTATCAAAACTACACAGACATTTTTAAAAATAAATAAGCTTTGGCACTGACAGCCTAGCAAACTCTTCCAAGACTAATAATATTTCAGGAAATTCATCCCAACTCACTCAAAAGAAACAGACACGGTAGTTGTTATTTGATTTAATTGGCCTATGTTTATGGCAAGAAGAAACTTCTTAAAAGCTTTATGTAGGTCAAAAGAAAAATGTTCTCATGAATGAAATTCAAAAATATAATTGAATATCTCAAGAAGCATCCAATCCAAGCTTCTCATAAATATCTATGAAAATCAATAACTGGATCAATACAACTTTTGATTGTTGGAAGCTTTGACTATTAAAATAATCCAAATATAATATAATTCATTATTTTCTCAGATGCTAAGCCAATTACTTCATTTGATCTAGGGGTGGATTTCCTGCATTGGCTCTGGTGTGACTATTGACAGTAATGCTCTGATGCTGCTATAAAGCTTTCTTTCTGTGCCACCGTAACAGCTTTCCCCATAATTGTCCAGACATATTCACTTGGTGGCTACCTCCAATACTTTCAAAAGACATTCTTTCCTTATGTAGTGAAATTGAAAGACTCATTGGAAAACTTATGTTAACCAATTACTTGAAAATCTAATACTTAACATATTAAACATTTAACATTTATCCTCCTCTCTGCCTTTTGTGCCAGTTCCATAAAGAAAGACCTGAGAATATGATATTCATGGTTTTCAAATAATTTGAAGAGTTCAGTCATTTCAGTAACATTTGAGTCATCATGATCTCATTTGTTTTTTTTTTTGGGGGGGGAATAGTGATATAGTGGCTTGTCATTTCCTTCTCCATCTCATTTTACAGATGTGGATCTGAAGCATACAGTGTTATGTGACTTACCCAGGATCACAGAAACTAGTATCTGAGATCATATTTGAACTCAGGAAGATGAATCTTACTGATTTCAGCTCTGGTGCTCTTCACTCTACCACCTAGCTGCCCTTAATATGAAAAAGAAAATGCACTAAACTTTTACTGTTTACTGGAATCCAAACAGTTATTAAACTCAAAAAGACATTTTCCTTTACAATCTATGTTCTTGTTTTTCAATAAGAGGAGTTAAAATTATCATCATCATCCTTCTCCTCTTCTTCTTCATTAAATATTATTAACCCTATTCAGGGCTGCTTAGCCTCCTTTGCTGTCTCCCTTTCACCTAACTCTCACCTGTGGCTCCAAGAAACTTGCAGAGTGGTCCCTCCTTGGTTAAGCTATCTTGACTAGTTGACTAAACCAGGTTGAGAGTAATTGACAGCCTCAAACCCTTCTGTGGGTCAGGGGGAGGACTAACCCAAGGCTTCTTCTGGTAGAATGTGCAGATGAGAACAATTTGTTCCAATGGCTACAAAGGCATCTGAGTAGGTGCCGTGGAGTGCTTAGAGTACGTCAGATGCCAAGGTCATCTACTACAAATTTGGTCATTGCTGGTTGTCCAGATTTTTGTCTGAAACTTCATAAACTCTGGAAGAGAGTGAGGCTAACAACTTTGTGCAACTCTCCCTCACTTTAATAGAACTCACATGCAAGCGAATTAGATCTCTTCAGTTCAAAGACTGAACAACATTATTATTAACAATTTTTATTCTTCAAGAGTTGACTCTAGCTCTAGAAGGCAGGAGTCAAAAAGCCACTACATATCAGGGGTAGATCATGATCTCAAGTCTTCCTAGTTTCAAGACTTTTCTTTATTATCTGTCAAATTGCCTTTCTATTAAGTATATTTCTCTAAAAAATCTGAAGGGCAATGTGAAATATGAATATATAGAGAGGTTTATGGGCACAAATGTATACATGAATATTTGTGTACACATATCTCAAATGTGACCATGCTATTTTTTTCAAACATCTATTATATTACCTTAAATCAACCCTTTTTCTAGGCTAAAAACAAGTTTCTTCAACTTATCATTATGTAATATGGCTTCAGGTCTGTTCACAATTGTGATATTCAGCACAAATAGAACAGAATTTATGATATTTCCCCAAATACCTATTGCTTTTATGAATTTCCCTATTTTTGTAAGGATATCATTATCCTTCCCTTTTGGGGCTCACAGCTTTAGAATCTCCCTTCAATTCTTACCATTCCCCTATATATTGTTTTCTTGTCATTTCTTCCTCTATAATATCTCTTCTTTCCACCTTCTCACACATGGCTAATTCAAGCCTATAAACCTCTTAAATGATATATTGGATTTACATCTTAATTGTTCTCCTTGTATCTCTAGTCCATTCTCTAAACATTTATTGTATAGCTGTGATATTCCTAAAGAACAGAGAATCTGGGATAAAATAGAAACCCTTCATTTGACATTTAAATCACTTTATACTCAACTCAACATACCTTCCCAATTTTATTATATATTATACCTCTTCACAATGCTACTGTCATGTGACATTCACCTGTCTCCATGTATTTCTACAGCAGGGGTCAGCAACCTTTTTGGCCTTGAGAGCCATAAACGCCACATTTTTTAAAATGTAATTCCGTGAGAGCCGTACAGTGCTCACAGTGCGCGCTCCTGTAACAGTGCCTGGAAAAAATTGACTTTATGGCTCCTGCAGAAAGAGCCATATGTTGCCGACCCTTGTTCTATAGGATCTAACCCATGCCCTTCTCATCTTCAGCTCTTAAAATCCCTAGTTACATTCAAATTATAGCTCAAATTGCATTCCCATAACTTCTACTGATCATAATAGCTACCAGTATCCCTAATTATAATCTTCTTTTATTCTTGTATTTTATATTCCACTTATGAATATATACATTCAAACATACACAATATATTTTTTCCCGATAGAATATAAACATCTTCATGAAAAATACTGACTCTTTAACTAACATCTAGCACAGTGCCTAGCAAAATGCCCCTTCAGAAATGCCTCCTCATTTTCTTGATTTATCTAATTTGTCTCCTCTTCTGAATAGTCTTCTCTTTGTCAATGTTTATATAAAATTAAATATAGTATTCCAGTTATCTGTCACATCACTGGTGAAAATGAAAATGAAACAAAATTTCATAATAAGTATTCTCTAAGAATCTTTATCATTATAATTACTCAGTTCACTGAAAAGTCTAAAGAACATAGAATCCTGCCATTTTCATTATTAGGTAATGGAAAAAAATATTTGATTTGCCTCAACAAATATTTCTTTAAAGGCCTTTTTCCAAATAAGTCATTCTCAAGCATATTTTAAGATGTTAAAAAAATCCTTCATAGAATCAATAAATGATATATCTTTATTCAACAATTTTATTATTATTAAGTAAGGTATTAAATAGTGAAATGTATACTTTCCAGATGCCTTTGTCATGGTTATACAGGATGTTTGGGTAGAGTACAAAGAGTACAAAGGATCATAGATTCTGAATGAGTGAAAAGATCCTTCAGATTCTCCTATTTCCGAAAACTTTTGCTGGTTACTCCAAGTTTCAGAAGTAATAATCTGGAGCATCTTAAATAGTTATTGGGAAATACAGTCATCCCTTGCTATATTGTAGTTCACTTATCATGACTTCACTGAATCATGGAGATATATATATATATGTATATATATATATAACTGTATCGCTGAACAATACTTATTGTGGCACACTGTTGGCTGATGGAATGAAAGGCGATCAACCACAGCACCATGTTCTTCTGTATCCTGGGCGTTGATCGGCTTAGTGACTGTAGGTTAATAAAAGTGTGGAAAAGGTTTTTAGGAGAGTGGGAAGGGTTTATAAAGCCATATATATACATACATACATACATATACATACAAGTAGCAGGGTTATATTTATAATACATAATAAATATAACCCTGCTACTTCAGGGATTTTTACCTATCATGGGAGTCTCTGGAATGCAACTCCCATAATAGATGTGGGATCACTGTATTACCAACACAAATAAAAATACAGTGCAAGAAACTGTAAATTTGTGGTTTTTTTTAAAGTTTATATTGATTCACAGTGATCCGTTTCTTTTTCCAAGGGATCATTATGGATATAAATTGGCTGTAGCATATTGTCAATGAGAATATACAATAAAAAAGAAGTATGAGTGGAAGAAAGATGAATCTTGTAGTGAGATAATGAATGGAACGCCTGAGTGCTTCATTGGTCCAATAATATTGATAAACTTTAAGGAAGGACCATTGTGCATTATGTGGTTTTTATAGAAAATTTATGAGAAAAAACACTTACCTTTTTGTCTTAGAACTGATACTAAGTATCTTTTCCAGGATAGAAGAGTGTGAAGGACTAGGCAATTAGGGATAAGTCACTTACCCAGGGTCACACAGCTAGGAAGTGTCTAAGGCCAGATTTTAACCCAGGATTTCATGTCTCCAGGTCTCATGCTTTATCTATTGAACCACCTGGTTGCCCCTTTAGACAAAGATTTTTCTATTATTAATTTTTTTACATCATTTGAAGGAGGACTCATATCTCTGATGTCATGGATCCATTAAAATACTGAAATAGTCTCTCATCCAATATTTTAGCTATCCTCCTTTTCTGTAATATTTATATTTGATAAACATTGCACCTATTTCTTCATCAAAGTTCATTGTGAAAAATGTTTAATGGGAGCAGAAGAGGATGGAGCCTCTTAGAATACCACTATAAATCCCTCTTCAAAATTCAGTTTATATATTAATAAATATTATTTGGCTATGGCCATTCAACCTTTTCTGGATTTACTTAACTGTATTGTTTCCCAGCCTCTATTCTTCTGTCTTGTTAACAAGGTTACTACAAACATTTTGTCAAATTCTTTACTATAAATCAAATATGGTTTAGCCAAAATTTTCACTGTTCTTCCAGCTTAGCAACCTTTGCCAAAAGAGAAAATGAAATTAGTATCTTCTCCTCAAATTTAGAAAACTTATCATGATTCTAGTGATTTTCATATAACTTTCTACGGTCTTACAAATCATCGGTTTAACAACAAATTTTGGAAATGGGGTGGGTTGGAGAGAAAATTAAATGCTGGTCGATAATATAAAGACCCCCTTTTTGCTCTCTTGGAAAATTAAGATATTTGCCCAACTACAGGCTTTTAGCACAACTTTTATTCGTGGTTATAACACAAATATCTCTTATTATATCCCTCTATAAACTCTAGCCAGATTTGTATTGTTATTTCTCTGGACTAATAGATTTAAACTCATTTAGAGTTGTTAGGTAATATTTTACTGTTGAGTTGGTGTGATGAAATGGATGGGGAATTGGCCTCCAAATCAAGAAAAAATGGATTCAAGTTCTCCTGTTTCTGATACATTAGCTATGTGACTCTGAACAAGTAGTTTAACTTCTCAGTAGAAACCAGGTAACACTCTCAGTATGGTTGCAAGACTGTGAACTGTATAGGTAAAGAAAACTTTTCATCAGAAATCTCCTACTCTAATGATACCATAGGGTCAGTCAGAAAGAAAAGTATTTTATTTTATTTTTAACTCTCATTTCATAAAACTATGGCTATAATCCCCACTGAGATGTGTAGCCTGGCTTGGTGGCTAGGTAAAACTTATCTATCCTTTCCAGTCAGAAGATGATTCTCTTTGAAGGAGGATATGGAAGGAAAAAATCAGTTCGGTAGTTCTGTTTTTTCTTTGTGGTTCATTAACTTTATACCAACAAATCACATCATTCATAGTTTTCATTAACTGTATTTTCTTATATTCTACTTGTTTGACATCTAGAGTAATTCTCAACTAAACAGGATATTAAAGTACTCTGTGGATATTAAGCTAAAAGTTAAATAAATCAGAACATGCCATTTCTTAGGTATTCTGGATAAATTAGAATTTATCCTACATATCTTATTTTAGTCAAAATATGTAAATGACTTGAATCTATAAAATAAATGTATTAGTTAATGTCCAGCTGTTTCTCTAGGGAGCTATTTCTCTCAATGTGGTAGTTCATGTGAAGGTCCATTTCACTTCCCAGGCCTTAAAAGTATAAAGAATTTTCCCTTAATCCTATGTGTAGGTGGGAGGCACAGGGTCCAGCTGTGTATATAGTAAACCTAAATTAATAACACTTTGAAAACATACTTTTTTTCAAAATTTCCCCTCAAAAGGGGGAAACATTAGCCTTTGCAGGGAAATAGAAAAAAAAGTTGCCTCGTTCTGTCTTTGCTCTAATCACTGATCCTTTTAATTCTTTTAAAGAAATCATTTCTCTATTACTATAAAATTAAAATTTTATGAGTGAAAAGTGCACTGTACCAAGAGTTATCTAAGCAAATGAAATTAAAGGGTTTTTTTTTTCTATTTATATGGTACATGTGATAGTTTCATTAAGGAGCTATTTCATGGAGCAAGGGGATATATAAGAGAATAGAAAGAATGGAGGAGGAAGGGTGGAGGAAATCCGGCCTAATCAGAGTAACTCAACTGTGTAGGATTCTTTCAAGCTAGACCACCCCAATTCTCCCTTCTGATGTCTAGGCCACTTGGGTGGTTAAGGAGATTATTAGGCAATATCTTAATTAGTTTAAAAGTGGGCCACAAGGGAAATATTTATGTTTTCAGAAAATGCTCTATTGGGAAGTATGAAGGCCAATAGGGATAGGAAAATGTGGTAATCAAATTCAACATAAATTTGAAAGAAACCTACCAAAAAACCCAAACAAACAAACAAAAAATAGACTGAGAAAGCCAGCATGACAAAACCTGTTATAAAGTCAGCTTGCTAAGTGAAATGTTGCAATGACAATGGCTAGCAAATAAAGATGACAAATGAACTTTGCCAAAAAAAATAAGAAATGCAGAGCTAATGTAATATTTATTTATAGCACGCAGCAGTAGAAAGCCTCAATTGCACTAGTAAAACAACACCTTTGTAACAATCTGGAGCAACTTAATGATGTAAGTCTTTGGCTGTCACCCCACAAAGGTTCTGCATGAAATTCCCTGGGAGGGAAACTTGGCCTCTCATTTAAGAGAAAGTCCTCTTTCCTTCCCTTATGCTGTCCATTCTCTCCAAAGGAGCAGTGACATTTTCTTCTATAGGTCACACAATAATATTATTTAATATGTTATAAAATGTCTATAACATCTCACACAATGGAAAAATCCATACAAAATGTCAGTCATGTAACTATTGAATCACATCTGTCTTCCATTTTAAGTTTCATGCAAAATGGATCAAATCTTGCATTAGAAGTACTCAAACTCTGGCAAGGTTTTGTTTGACAATCAAGGAGAATGCTATTGAATCTGTATATTTGGGATAACTTATAGTTGTTACCCTTTCCCATTAGAATGTATACTCATTGAGGGCAAAGACTTTTGTTTTTACTTTCTTTATATCCCTAGCATTTAGCGTGATATTTAAACACAATATGCACTTAATAAAAGATTTTTGAGTTGCCTGCCTGAACCTTCCTTCTCAAATATTTTATATGCTCACATAAGTAGCATCACAATGGCTAACTTAGACCATGTTGGCAGAGATCAGTAAAAGTCTAGGTTCAAGGTGAGAATTGATCTATTTGTGTGGAAATGGTAGCAGGACTTACTGTCATTATTTCTTAGAAACAAGTGCTTCTGCCTTCATCTTCTTCACCAAATCAATGAAGCCATCATCTAGAGTAAGAGTACTGTCACAAACCCAGCCAGCTTATTTTCTACTGTGACAGACCATGAGGCACAAGTTTTAGGGAATAGAAAAAATCAGAACAAAACATTATCCTTTTCCCCTGTTGTTATATTCAAGCTCTGAGAGTTCCTTTGTCTCACCTTGATTGACAGGGGAAGATAGTTGGAGACCTCCGAATGTTGGCAGAGGTGGATAGGAGAGGGGAAAGTTGTTTGGCCTGAGGAGAGAAGGGCCCTCATAGCTATCTGGGAGAGGTCTTTGGTCTTTGGTCCTGGAGGCTCAGGTCTTTGGTCTTTGAGCTTTGACCACTGATCCTCTCAGAATCTCCCTAGATCTTTCGGCATTTGAATCATCATTAGCTATTAGGTATCTGGGCCCAGGAGGTGAAGAGAGGAAGGAAGGTATAAGAAGAAGACGGTGGATTTCCTAAGGGATTTCTTCCTAAAGGCTGTGCAGGCTGACATCACAAACTGAGAACAGGGAAGCTGAGAGAAATCACAATATCTGTACCAACTGAGAAGTTTGCCCTCCCTGGTTTGTCAGTGGCCAAGCTGAACCTGAGGAATGGGAAACCACAAGCTCCAGCTAACTGAAACAACAGCCTACAGTCCTGAGGGATTATTGATCATAGCTATGGTGACAGGGTCTCCTATCCCCAGTCCATTGCTGATTATTCCTTTCCCTATTTAACATCAATAGATAAAGTTTATTTAAGTACCTTCTTTAGTGGTCATTACATCAAGGCCCTGGGGGAGGGAGCAATGCAGTCAGATGAAAACATTATCCAAGGCTAATAGAGCCCAATATTAATAATCAGTCCAACCCCAGGTGGGACCTTGAAAGGGTTACTCATCTATTTGACCATTAAGGGTCCTGCCTGGGCACTGTTATATTTAGAAAGGGACTTATAACATCAAACTAAGGTGACTGAGTGGATGTTCCCAGTCACCAGCTACCTAGGGGAATACAAAGGCACAGCTTCCCTAACCAATATCCCCTAGGAGCCTATTAGCAGTATCAAGAAAAGTCCCAACTACTATTATTTTTATAACACTATGTAGAAAAGCACTAACAAACATAACCTAATGTATGATTACTTTCTGAGTTAGTTAGACATTACTATTGTCAGGCAATTTGAAGAAAATTTAATGTATGGAAACCCCAAATGACAGTTTCTGAGGAAGCACTGAGAACATGTATCTGATGACTCTACAATTCAATATACTCAAGTGACTAGAGCAGCCCACACCCATTATTGTGAAAAATGCTCTCAGTTCACTATTAAAATCTACAACACTCTAAACTTGCTTTAGAATTGCCTTTCAAAAAGGAAAGGGCTTTAACTACAAAGGTGAGAATTTAGCTCTTATTTGCATAGAATAAAAGTGAACTGGACTAGATGCTGATATATTATTCAATAAATACTAACTATTAAGCCATTGAGTGATTCTGAATTCTTACTTTAGAGTTCAGGGCATAATGGCCACATGAATTCATGTTATATTTCATCACACTTCATTTTGAGGAGAAGTCACTCGGAGAAGGAGTATATGAGAAGATTATTTTAAGAATTCTAAGGAATCTGTGGTTAAATGAAAGCACAATTATTACTTGGAACCTTAGGGGACCTATGTGGACTTGGGGTGTGGCACTCTTCATGAGTTTTTCCCCTACACATACAGTTATAAAATATTCAGAGTGGAAGGGTCAATATGCTAATACTTCCTCTTAGAAATATAAAATTGTAGATAAAGGAAAAAATTCAATTAAAAATAGAAACAAATGCTGCATTTTGACTAAAGCCAAATATTCTTAATTGAAAGCAAAGATTAATGAAGTAGCAAGTAGAGTTTAAATGTTTGTACATTAGGGTGATATGGAGATGAAGCACAAGCTAAGGAATACGTCCTACTTTTATAGTCAATACCCTATGACTACAAATACATTGGGAATGATTGAGGTCTTCCATGCCCTCTTGTTATCTTTCTTTCTCATGTTTTATTATAAATTTACCAGAGTATACACTGAATTTATTGTAATCATCCTTTTGTTTGTTTATTTCCTTAATATTTAATGGAGCCTGTTGTAGCACTTTAGTTTTCCATCTGTTTTACTTCTAACTTTCATTGCATGACCCACCTCACATCCTTTTCTAGGCTTACATGTCCTTAATATTATATTTTATACCACTTGCCTAAAGTCATTGCTGGCAATATGCTGCAATGAACTTATACTTGCTTTAAATTTGATTACTCACCACTGAATACTCTTTAATTTATAATGCTCTTCCTAAATTTTGATGCCTAGAACTGAATTCAACACTGCTAATAAGATCTGATTTTGACAGAATACAAAGAAGTTATCACTTCATTACAATATTGAGTTTCTAGTACTAAAAACTAATGTCTCTTTTTTTTATAGAAAAAAATTCTGTGATTGTACATATTAAACCTATATCAGATTGCTTACCATATCAGGGAGGAGATGAGGGAGGGAGGATGTGAAGGAGGGAGTTAATTTGGAGCTCACAATTTTAAAAAAGGAATATTATAATTGTTTTTAACATTTAATTTGGGGAAAAATAAAAAAATATATTTTAAATGCTGCATAAATACATCTGCCATTCTAATTGTGAAATTGAATTTTTGGATCCAAGTGAAATATTTTCTAGTTTTGTTCTTGTTGAATCTTCTCTTACTATAAGTTGTCTACTGACTGAGGCCAGATTCAAACCCTCAAACCAACCAATTGATTTTATATCTATCTATCTATCTATCTATCTATCTATCTATCTATCTATCTATCTATCTAATATAAATACTTAATAAATCAATATAATTAATTAATGTCTCCTCCCCAGTCCCAATCATCCTTTCTAGTACTTTGGTCCTATTGTGTAGGCCTGACATGAATGGTTATTCTGAGAAAGATCCCTCTCCCAGCTAACTTTCATTCTTGCTCTTTTCCTTTTCTTACTTGGTTGATGATTCACTCTCCCCTCAATTCCTTCCCTTTGTTAGAGGAAGCCAAGATTTTCCCTGCACTCCAATCCTCATGCCTACTCCTTTATAGCAGTAGTCTGGACTCTTTAACTCTCTTTTCCCCCTTGGAATATAGCCATACTTATACATTTTAGATGAACAGTCAGTCACTTATTATACTCTTTATTATAAGAAAAATGGAAAATCTATTATGCCATAAGAAATGACAAACAAGAAAACACAAAAAACCTGGAAAGACTTATATGAAGTGTTACAGAATGAAGTGAGCAGAACCAGGAGAATAAGGTATACAATAACAACAATAATGTATGATAATCAACTGTGAATGACTTAATTCTTAGCAACAAGGCAATGATCCAGTACAACTCCAAGAGATTCATGTCAAAAAAAGGGTATCCACTGCCATAAAAGGAATGGAGTTCAAATACAAATGGAAAAATAAAATCTTTATTTCCTCTGTGAATTTTAGTCTAGTGTAAGCACTATGTATCTTCTTTAACAATATGACAAACATGAAATATGTATTATATGATAATATATGTATAAGCTACATCATTTTACTTGCCTTCCTTTGGCGGGGAGAGGGTTAGGAAGGAGAACAAGAACATGGATTGCAATATATTAGAAAAAGAATATTAAGAAATTACCTTGACATGTATTCTGGAAAAAATTATTAAAAAAAAGAAAGAGAATCATCAAACTTTACTATTTACCCTGTCCCTACACTTTTCATACTCCATGAAATTATCATCTGACCTGCCATTGTACACCAACTGTTTCTATGTCTTGCCCTCTACTCTGCAGTTTTATTTTCTTATATGTTGTCTCCCTGAATTTTGATATAATTTCTTTTAATACAGGAGCTGGCTTGCTTTTCCATTGGTATCACCCATACTAAAAGCAGTGATTTTCACATAATAAGTACTTAATAAATCATTTTTAGTCATTCATTTCATTGAATTACATCTTGTTAGATTCAGTTCGATGATCAGTAATGTCAAAAAATTTTTGGATTTTTTACAAGCCTCCAGTGTTATCCATCCTTTTTGTGTTATCTATATTTCCCAGCTTTTCTCATCAGCAAATTAAATGAACATTTTATCCATGACTTAACAAATCTCTGGACAAAAATGTTAAATAGCACAATGAAGGTCAGATGCCTGGGATACTTCAAGGAGAGGTCCTGCCAATCAAACAATTAAAAATTGACACCCACACTCATGATGAAAAAGGCTATTCACCACTATAGAAGGACTGACACTGTCTGAATGCAGATTGAAACATGCTACTCTTCACTTTATTTCCTTCATGAATTTTGTTTAGTGTAAGTGATTTATAAGTGTAAGTTTCACAACATGATGAATGTAGAAATATATATTGTATGAAAACACATGTATAACCTCATACCCCTGCTTTCTTGGGGAGTAGAAAGGGTGGGGAAGAACTTAGATTGCAAATGTCAGAAAAACAAATATTAAAAATTGTATCAATGTGTAATATGGAAAAAATTAAAAATTATTATTACTAATCCCTTATTTTTCCTCATTTCCCCTTATTCATACACCTCTGAACCTATTTAATTGTATTTTTATCTAGTGCATATTTCAGTCTTCTTCACAATAATGGTATAGCAAACATTTTGTTAAAGTTGATTTAAACTATATGTATGCATGCTCCTAATCTACTAGTTCAGTTGATGCTATTTAAAAAAAACTGACAAAGTAAAGTTTATCTGATATAATTTTTTCTTGATCCAGCTTTTTGTAATCTTGTAATCACTAGTTCTTTTCTCAGATGTTCACTTAATGATTCATTTGAGAATTTTGTTAAGTCAAGCCCAATGGCCTGTAATTTGTGGATTTTATTCTCTTCTCCCTTAACAAGAAAAAAAAATTAGTATATCCCTTTCTTCAGCCTTTCTCTTTCTGTTTTCCATGACCTTTCAAATGTCATTGAATGGCTCAGTGATCACATTCACCATCTTTCAATACCCAAGGATGAAGTTCATCTGGACAAAGTACCAGGTTCATCAAAGGCAACTAATGTTCTCTCACTATCTTCTTAATTATCATGGGCTATCAATTCCCTGTTTACCATTTGTGGTTTTTCATTTCCTGTGCAAATTCCATTTTCTTTGTCAGAGAAAATATGTCAGGAATTAGGCAGCTTTGCATCTTCTCTGTTGTCAGTTCCTGTGAGGATTGGCTTCGTGTTAGGCCCTATCAGACAGAAGAGACTATGTTTGTTTGACCTCTGATCAATCTTCTTATGTGCTAGGAAGTTCTGAGGTATTCAATATTTGTTTAGTCAACTTCATTTAGGAAGGGAATGTAAGCTCTTATGATTCTCATCAGCTTAGCAAACTTCTTCTAATCTAGGTATGTAAGGCTATCAAATTTTGCTATTTATAATGTTCTTGTGGTCAGTAAGGTAGGTGTCACAGTGTAGACCACTTTCTGATTGAATATCCCCCCAAGTTCTCCTCCCACTCAATTCCTGTAAATTTGTCAGCAATAATCATTAGATGTACAGTTATATAGGCTTTCAATTGAAGTCCTTGCTATACACGAACTACCATTTGTTTATGCATCCAGGGGACTGTAAGGATAGGGAGCCACTTTATTATATGTCTGTGAGTAAGAGACTAGCTGACTCATAATCCTTTGAAAATTTCTGTTCCTTCTAGGCACCTCACCTATAATCATCTCACAATCATCATTTTTACATCCGCCCCAAATGGCAATCCTATTCATTCTTTAACCTTTTCTCTAGCAGAGCTAAAAAAATTCATTTTGTTGTCCTTATCTTCCCTCAGTAGTCAGCCTCAACTTGTTCTGAGCTTCAGCACTCTGAAATTGTTTTTAAAGTACTGACTATGTCATAATTTTATATGCAGCCATCTATACTTGCCATTGCTCCCATCTTCTGTTTTTTTTTTTCCTACAAAAGTTTTACCTTGGCTATTGAGTTAATTTTGAGAACATACCAGCCTCTTCACACAACTTATGTTTTTTCTCCTCATTAAAATTTTTTCCCTTTAGTGTTTTCAATTTCCATTATTAAGAGTTTCTTGCCATAATAGGGCTAACTTCCATTATGGAATTTTAGACTATGATATTATAACAATTCTTTTCAACCAATCTATGGAATCTGCTTTCACAGTATATTTGGTGCATGCCAGATTATTACCTTTTTTTTCTTTACTCTATCACAAACTTTAGAATAGAGCATTACTATTATTTCCACCCTGGCCATGAGCTTCTTCCTGTTAGTGCCTTAGATCAAGTATAGAATTTTCTTAATTTCTGTCTCTACCGTTCCAAAGACAGAACTGCCATGAAAACTAATCAAGAAGTTATTAACCATTGTTTTTGATAGAAGTCTATAAGATGTCTGGATAGTACTTGGTCACTACCTTTTCATATTTGTATGTCAGATTTGTAATGTTTCCTAAAACCCATTTATTTTCTCTTTTTTTAGGTGGATTAAAGTATACAATGTGAAAACTGCTTCTGATTTCCCCTCTATTAATCTTTACTAAATATTAGGCACCATGTTTCTCTGACACAGAGAAATATAGAGAAAATTTCCATATCACAATATGCACCCTCAGCCCTGAATTTTACCTATTCTGTTTCTTTTGAATAAGGTATCCCATCTAGAACTAGATTCTACTAGGTAATTTTTCCCCATCTGTGCTATCTAAAAGGTTGACTCTTGTACTAGGGCCTCTAATTGTTTTTTCGTTTGTTCGTTTGTTTGTTTTTTCGCTAAAAACTCTGAGCATTCATGTATAGACATTTAAGACCATAAGTTTTAGTGTTGACTCCTTTCTGGGGTTTTACCTTTAAATACTTTACTGAAATCCAGAAACAATAAGCACAAGACATTATTCTCTATCTCTGTATCTTATATGACTATGAGATATGAGAAATTTCAGTTGGCAGAGACTCTAGAAATGATCTAGTCTAATACCCATTTTAGAGATAAGGAACCTGAGACTGAGAGAGGTTAAATATTTGGACACATGATTAAATAGTAAGTGATAGCTACAGAATTTAAATCCATGTCTAATAACAAAAGCTAACACTTTATTCTGTGCTGCTTATTGCAGAAAATAAAATCTGAATGCCTCATTTTCATTTCACATTTTCAATATTAAAGATGATTTTGCACAACCAGATTTGTCAGGAACCATGGAGAATATTATGCCAACATCCGTCTCTCTCTCCTGGGCTTAGAAATGAACCAGGTGAGAGGACTTTAAAAGTGGCCTCAGTGGTAGCAGCATGAAAAAACAAAACAGCATTTGTTGTTTCAGAGAAAGAGAGAACCCAGTCATCTGTGCAAGGTGAAGCCATTTATCTATTTACAGTAAAGTTAATAAAGGATTAGCAAGAAGAAAGAATCATCCCTTAATTACTGCCACTGATCCATGTCATTAGGGAAAGTAGAAAATAAACACTGGGACTGAGAAGACAGGAGAGGGGTCACTATAAAGTCAGGTTAGGCATTACTATGGCAATCTGTCTCAAGGATCCATAACAGACTAAAGAAGCAGTCAGGGAGAACTAGACTGGTGAAAGCAGCCCCTGTATTTAAACGACTACAATTGGCCCAAGGCAATGGTCCACAAACACTCTAACTCCCTGGAGAAGTAGACCAGCCAAGGTATTTAATAGGCCAAAGAGACAGGCAGATAAAGAGGTGCTTTCATGTTACCTTGTGCTGCAAAGGTTGCTATGATACCTTACCTCCCTAGAAGCTTGCTACCTAGTATTTTTTTTTTTATTCTGAAGGGCAGATATGAATTCCATTACTTCTGAAAAAATAAATATCTTACCTTTTTTCAAAGTTCATGGATAATTTCAGGGTTAATGAAAAGATAATCAAACAATTAAATTAGAAGTATTGACTAAGTTGCCTGTTTTCCTCCAGAGGGCCTTGTATCATAAAACCCATAAACACAGAATTTTTGAGATGTGAGACCTCAATGCCCAGGATTCCCATTATAACACATCTGATAAATGCAAATCCAGTATTTGCTGGAAGACTTCCAATAAACTCATTGCTTCCAAAGATAAGCTCATTCCACTGATTTAGACCTGAAAATAATGTTTGAGGATTTTCCTTGACATCAAGGCTAAATTTGCCCCTTTGGGAATTACAATGATTATTCCTAGATATGCACTCTGGTGTCAAACAGAACAAATCTCATTTCTCTTTAAGTGCCTTTAAAAGCTTGAAGGCAGCTTGCATATTACCTCCATTCTTATCCCTTACCCCACTGGAGCAGACTATCAAATGATACTGATGGTTGGTCTTAAGGAGATAATAATTATCATATTAAGGACATATTTGTTTATTCATAAGCCTTCTAGTGCCTTATTTTATAAAAAATGCATTTTAATAGTCTCACAAGCTTTTTTTCTGCATATCTTGCTGTAATACATATTTATTATTTTGTTATTAATATAGTCAATTACTTTAAAAGTTTTCTTAATATTGATCCGACCACCATTTCTGGTATAAATGCAAAGTATATCTAAAGTAATATATTAAAAATTATTGATATATTTACTTCTTACTAATATTTTATTTAAAATTCTTACAATTATATTCAAATGGGATATTTATCTAAGTTATCCTTTCTATATTTTGATTCTACTATTTGATCATCAAAAAAACTGCAGTTCAGAAGGAATTTGGTAAGATCCTGTCTTTTCCTATTTTTCTAAATAGTCTGTGTAATAGTGGAATGGATTTTTTCTTTAGATATTCAATATAGATTTCATTTATAAATTCCTATAATATATTTTTAAAATTTTTTGGTCACTTTGGGAATTCATTAGGATTCAATTTCTTCTTTAAAAATGAGATTATTTAAGACTTGTTCTCCTAGCTTTGGCATTTTCCATTTTTGTAAATATTCTTTCATTGGATTTAGGTTGTCAATATGATTGGCATATAATTTGACTCAATAGTTTTAAAATAATTTCTTTTATATCTTCATTATTTGGAAATTAGTCTTTTTTTGACATCAGTAATTTTATTTTCTTCTTTAGACATTTAATCAAATTAGCTAATATTTTACCTATTTTATTTTTTAGAAACATCTCTTTGTTTCATTTATTAGTTCAATTTCCCCTTATTTTTGTTTAATTCTAAATTGGTTGTCTTAATTTATATTTAGGTATTTAATAAGTGTTTTTAATTCATTAGACTTCTAAGGTTTTTTCTTTATCCCTAATATGCCTTTCTTTTTAAAAATGAAAATAGAAATAGAAATACATTTTCTTCCAGAAACAGTTTTGTCTATGGGTTAAGAATTTTTATTTTTTTAATTGTAATTATTTTCATTTAAGTATAGATCATTTTGTGATTTGTTCTTTGACTTGTCTGTTCTTTAGGATTAATTTATTTGGTTTCTAATTACTTTTTAGTATTTTCTTTAATTTATTAATGAATATAATTTTGTTGCATTTTAATAAATGAGACACACATATATTATATGTTCATGCATTTCTGAATTTGTTTGTGAGACTTTTATACCCAAATATGTCATCAATTTTGTAAATATGCAATATATGCCTGAAAATATACATACTTTTTTTATTCATAATAAAATTTGCCCAGTCTGTTATATCTAACTCTATCTCTTCACTCTCTTTTTTTTATACTGTTTGCTATGCCTAGAATGCTCTTGATCCTCATATTCATCTCAGATTCCCTAACTTTTTTCAAGTGCAAGCTTATGAGTCTTCTATAAGCATCTTTTCTGATTCCCAGCTTCTTGTGTCCTTCCCTTACTGAAGTGATAATACTTATACTTATTTGTTTCTGCATTATATAAATTCAGTAGAATGCCATTCTCTGAGGTCAAGGACTATTTTTCACTGTATTTCCTGCCCACTTTTTAACACAAGGTCTTGAAAATCTTTGTAGTTTAATGTTTTCTTCTTATATTGAATTTGGAACTACCAGATGATTTTCATTGTGAAGCTCCCCTCCTGCTTCCTCATAGTGTTATTTCATTGTCTCATTCCTATAACAACATGCATTATTAAAGTGCCTGGTCACCTGTTGCTGAAGTTGCAAAAATTCTTAGATATGACTGTCTGAATGAATCAAAGAATCATAGATTGAAAGTCATAAGGTATCTTACAGGACATCAAGACTTCCAGCCCATTCATTTTATTAAAGATGAAATTATTAAATTAATATTAAAATATTAAAGGCACAGAAGTGGTTAAGTAACTTACTCAATGACATATAGCTTTTAAATATATGACATGTGGTTTGAATTTAGATTTTTCCTGATTATAGGTCCAATGATCTCTCTAGTATGTCATGTTTCTCATTCTTGTCTTCATCTTATAGTACTGAAGGCTTTCTATTAGAAGAGTAGTGATATTTAGGAAACCGCTAAGTGCCATAGTAGATTAAGAGCTAGACTTGAAGAAGATTTGAGTTAAAATTCTGCCTCAGACACATACTAGCTGAATAACTCTGGGCAAGTAACTTAACCTCTCTACACCTCAGTTATCATATTTATCAAATTGCTATAATAATGGCATTTATTTCAAATGGTTGCTCTGTGGAATAGTTGAAAGAACACATACAAATTGCTTGGCAAATCTTCAAATACTATATAGACATTATTATGCAGATTGCATACAATCAGGTTATTTACGGCTTTGAAAAATAGATAGTGATGCACAGATGACTCAGTAGCAGACAGGAAGTCTTTGAAAACTCTTGGGAAGGCTACTGACATGAAAATAGTATAGTAGAAAGATTCTTTTGGTAGCAGTATATAAAACACATTAAAGAAAAGATCCTAGGATCTGAGAGACCAACTAAGCGATTATTGTAATCTCGAAGTAAAGTAAAGACAGTCTAAACTTTGGTAAGGCAGCAACATTAGTAATGGAGAAGAAAGAAGGAATATTGCAAAGGAAGAACCAGATTTTGGTAACTGACTAGTCACAGTTGATGGAGAGGAATGAATCAAAATGTCAACATTTTGAGATTTGTTATGAGGAAGTGTTTAGATATTTAGTGAAATTAGCACCCAGGCTGTCAGGCTGTCAGATAAGATCTGAAGGTTCCAAAGATGGAATTGTGGCAAAGAAGGAAGTGATTTCCTGAGTGACTCTGTTATGGCTGAGAAAGCAATTGGATGCTGAAAACTGTCTCCAGTGAAGAGCTCAGGAGAGAGTGGATTTGTCTCCCAGAAGAAATACCTGTCTGTGGGAAATTCAAGTTGAGCAGGAGGATCAGACTTGGGTGGTGGACATCCAAGCTGATTCAAGTTCCTTGTTTTTACCCTTTTGGATTGATTTTGCTGAGGACCTGTGCTGGATCATCATGGGAACAGAAGTGAATTCAAGCTGTGAGACACGCATTCCAACTTTTTAGGGTAATCAAGGCAGCCTGGGTTAAAATAGTGTAGGTCCTGACCCAACTCCCAGTTCCTGAGTTTGCCCTTAGATAAATAGGTTAGGATGACCTTTCTCTACTTCCCTCACCCTTTAAAGTCATTATTAAAAAGTGTTTTTATTCCTGTTGTGTCTTTCCCTGTAGAAGTAAGATACCCCTGGTTGATTTAGTCTAATCCAACTGCCACTCACTCACATTGTCACAGCCCATTTTGTATTTGTTTAAGATAGTCAAACATCTTCACCTTTTATTCTTCCTTCATCCCTTTCCCCCCAAAAGAACCCCTGTGTGTGTATTTGTGTTTATTTACCCATATCAGACTGAATGAATAAAAAGACAAAAAATATTATATATAGATACTGGGAAGATGGAAAGGGAGAACCTATTTGTTGAAGATAGGCTATTCATATCTTTTGGTTTTGAAGATATCATATTTGAAGTGAAATTAAGGCACACAATAGTAAATAGTTATAATATTTGATTTTTTTTACTTCTTACTGGAAGATTTTAGTTGCATGGATTTGTCTATATAGCATATGAACATACCAACAAATATATACAGTTTTCACTCACAGAAGGCAAAGACATTCCCACTATAACATAGGGTTGGCTGCTTCCAAACCAAACAACTACCTTTTAGGACAGACTATGGAAAGTTCCTTTCCTTCTCTCCCCACTGTCTGTCTGGTACCAACCCACAGCCAAAATTTGATGTTCACCACAGACTTCTGTGATTTACCTTACAAGATGGGTGATGTGCTTTGCAAAGTTACTTTTTGAGGGTCATTTTTCACAATTTACATGAATGAAAGGGGCCAAGAAAGAGGTGGGTTATTCGCCAACTTCCCTTAACAACCCACAAATGATTAACCACAATCAGTTCAGAAAAGTTCTCTTGGATCGCTACACAAATGCCTACAGTGTACTTCCACAGCAATCTGGGGCACTGGGCTATTTTTTTACAAATACTATATTATCTTTAAGGTCTTATAGAAAAAATCTCTTATACTTCATAAGGTCTCAAATAACCAGTGACTTGACAAGCAGATTCAATGGGACTGATTTGTCAGTCTTTTAAACTTTTATGTTTTCTGGGAGGTCCACAATATATTTCAGGAAGTTGTGTTCTATCCCTCTAGAAGTTTTATTATTTATTCTGAGAAATGCAAGAGTTCTGTTAAATTCAGTTTTCATGGATTTGTTTTGAAGTTCAATTTTTTTGGACATCAGGAAAAGTATGTCTAACTTTGCCCATTCAATCTTGGCATTGGAGTTACACTTTTAAAAATTGTCTTTAAATTAATAGTGTTTCCTTTAAACTTGAAACATTTAAATTATTCCATTTATAGATACACACCATTAAGGAGGGTATTGCCACCCCTGGCAGAAAGTGCTCCTGCTAGTAAACATTTCTCTAATGAATTCAGTAGAGCAAGATGGCTTTCTAATTGGATTAAGATTTAATCATCTGGGGGAAAAACATTTAACTTCATGGAAATTGGACAAATCCTTGGCTTGCATGGAAGGTTTCACCTACAAAGGGCTTAGAAGAGTCTGGCTTAAAAAAGAAATAAGAGTCTTCTGAACAATTAGCAACATGAGTGTTATAGAGGTTGTTCTTTAAAGAATCTGTTGCCCTGGCAGATAGCCCACATCAAGGTGTAGCAATAAAAGCAATTGGCCAACTTCATTTGGAGCATATTGAAATTCCTCCTACATCAAACATAAGAGATGTAGTTCCATGACAAAAGGTATTCAGCCTGATTTATAGTCTCTTCACAAAGTTTTCCAAAGCCTGTGAATGCTGTAGGCCATGGAGACTTTCAAGGAAGTTTAGTTAAGACTTTCTGAAAGGATCACTTTTCCTCACCAAAAACTGAAACTAATCCCCTGATCTAACTGCTGAACAAACAAACAAAAGCAACCAAAAAGCTGTTAAAAATATTCTGCAGTGATTTTCATTCTTAAGATATAGCATAGTTATTAATAAAGCTTGGTGAATAATCTCAATAATCCCTTGGCCCCTTTTCCCCATCTAAAGAGAAGAGAATCTTTGTGTAACATACTACCAATATTATAAGGTAAATCAATGAAGTCTTGAGTGAACATAAAATTTGGCTTTAAGTTTGTAACCAGAAAGACAATGGGGAGAAGACAGGCTAAGTTTATTTAATTAATTTAGAATATTTTTCCAAGGTTACGTGATATTTTCCTTCCCTCCTCTCACTTCTCTCCTGTAGAGAACATGCAATTCCACTGGGTTAATTTTATTATTTTTTTAAGTTTATATATTTAATGTGGAAGTTCATTTAAGACCTGCCCTAAATACTTAGTCATGTGACCATAGGCAAATTATTTATCCTCTCTATGCCTCAATTTCCTCATCTCTCAATTGAGTGGTATCAGAGGGAGTTGTTGATGGCCTCTAAGTTTCTTCCCAGCTTAAATTTATTATTTGAAGACTTCATGGGATTTTAGAATTAAAAAAAAATAAATCTATCTTTTTCTTGGGAAGTTGTGGTGTAAAGTGTGCTGAAAAAAAAACATCCCTCTTATTTGGCAGAGACATAAACAGATTTGCTAACAGGTGGACATTTGCTTTTAATTTGTCTTGTCTTTTCAAACAAAAGTGAAAGTAAGAAACCCAACTGCCCAAGTACCAGAAGGGCAAAGCTGTGATTTCCATCCAGCTGCCAAGGCTTCACACCTGGCCCTGCTTTAAAGGAGACCTCTGAGCTTTTCCTTCCAGTCTAGGTTCAGATTAGAGATTGCCTGGTTTGCATTGGTATAAAGCAACTTTCACAGCCCACTAGGAGCTGTTTCTGAGAAAATTAATTCAATGCATTAGCAAAACAAATTGATTTTTAAAAAAATCATCATATTTACTGAAAATGAACTGGTAAAAGAATTGTTTCAATTCCTACTATAACCCTAGCTCATCATCTTTATCTAAGCCTTGCTACATCTGTACATCACTCAGTATTGAGTCCAAACCTGGTGACTCAAATAGATGTGAACATTTGTTTATCAATGTCTATAAAACAGGTTGGGTCCACAGAACAAAACTTAAGGAAATAATGACAAATTCTCCAGTTAACTGAAATTTTGTTGAACTTGAAAGAATAGCTCCTTTTGTGGTTTTAATTATCTAGATTGTTTATTTTTATCATAGGTGATTATCCAATCATGTCTGTATTTTATGACCTTGTCCATCATGAACGAGATCAGAATTTAACTATAATTATTGATCACTAGATGAGAAGGTGAGATAGTGGACTCCATATGTGTGGAGGTGAACACTTGTTAAGGAATAGTTTTAGACATTCTCTCATCCACTTCGAAGTGTTCTCTGAGTTTATGCTGAAATTGAATAGTTAAGACTTGTGACTGAAATGAACACAAAAATTTCAAGATGAAACCAGGAAGCATCATTTCCTATTTTTAGGACAAGGTCATAAAATATATAAACATATATTTAAACATATATTTAAATCTTGAATGCATTATGTATACATTGGATATTAATAACTTATACTGATATGTAATCTGGAAAAAAGTAAAAAAAAAGATTAAAATATATTTTGAAAAGGGTGTCATCGAAATAAAACTGTTAAAACATTACTGGCCAGCATCTAAGTAGAACAAACAAACCAGTAAATCTTTTAAAAGGTATTTATGGAACATTTTAGCTTTGGAAAATTTACTTCGAAAGACAGATCAACTACTTTCTATTTGGGAATTGTTTTTGTTCTTAAGAGTTTTGGAACTAATGGTCTTGATAATTAGGTTCTCTGCAAGTGGCTCAGGGGATACAGTTCTATGTTTGCAGTCAGTAAGATGTGAATTCATATCCTGTCCCAGACACTTAATAGCTTAAATATCTTCAGCAAGTCATTTTTTTTCTTCTAGTCTCATATGTGAAATAAGGAGAATGGATTTAGGTACATTCTGTTCTAAATCTATGAGATTACTTGGAGAGGGGGACTTTTGCCCTTTGAAAATATATTTTACATAATGCATACTAGAAGTGTCAAACTGACCACATACAGATCACTTGGGGCCAGCAAAACACTTAATGAGGCCTGAATAAGATTAAATTATAATTGGGAAATAAAATTAGTAAAATATAATATAACAAGTCCATAAGAAGGCAGCAAAAATAGTGGTAGTGGCTAGCTGGAAATAATTGATTGAAAATAGAAATCTATGTATTTTCCCAAAAGTCACAGTTAGGTGACAGTTATAAATAATTGTTTTAAAATATTTATATTATTAAAATAATTATATTTTAGTTTAAATAGATGTCAATCTAGATTTGACATTCACATTTAATCTTAAGCAACTTTTTTTTTCTTTCTTTCTTTTTTTTTTTATTAATATTCATTTTTAACATGGTTACATGATTCATGCTCCACCTTTCCCCTTCAACCCCCCCCCC
>NC_058130.1:432498415-432547830 GCF_016433145.1 Gracilinanus agilis | reverse complement strand
CTGTTGATATGGTCAATTATGTGGATGGTTTTCCTAATGTTGAACCAACCTTGCATTCCTGGTATAAATCCCACCTGATCGTGGTGAATGATTTTCTTAATTACTTGCTGGAGTCTCTTTGCTAGTATTCTTAAGCAACTTTTTAAAGCATAATTTTAAAATACCTTTAAGTAATAAAATAATGTTAGAAAGAGAATACCAAGTCATTATGTTGCTAATGAAGATAGAAGGGAGTAAAAATCCAAATTTGGTAAATGTATCCAAAGCCATTTCATTTGTTATGCATAAAACTCCGGAGACCATTGCTGGCAGAGATCCGGAGGAAGGGTGAGAGGAGAATGCTCTTAACCTAGGACCCAGAGTAACTTTTACTACTCTAGACATAATCCATGGCATACAGGACCTGGGCCAACCCTGCTGCTTTGGATATGAAATGTATGAATCTCGAAGTGATCTACCAAGTTAGAATGCCTTTGCAAACTAAAGTTCATTGCAAAAAATAAACTTGTCCTTATTCTGCTTCTATCATAGAAACATTCCAATTGGAAACATGGGAATACATAATTACATTATTTTATACTTGCCACTTCTCTCAAGAGTGTATGAACTTCAAAACCAGAGCCATGAGCAATGCTATTTTCCATTCACAAATGAAAAATTTAAAATACCATTGTAGAAACTTGCTTCCCAGGACTCTGTTTGGAATCTCATCAGATAAGCCAAACTTTGCATGATGAACTCATGAGGACAATTGCAATAAGAAAATGAGTTTACCAGGAGCAAATTTCCCAGAACCCTAAGGGCAAATAAATCATTCATATTTCTTCTCCTCCTCTTCCCCAGACTGCTACAATACTCTATCCTACTTTTCATCTTCATTTATACAGCAAAGCATATACATTTCTTACATCTTCCAGGTCATAATCTCCTCATGTGTTTATGATTACACATTATTCTAGCATGTTAAAATGGATGACATTTTATCTTCTATTTCTAAATTTGCACATTTATATTTTCACAAAGAGGTACATTTACTATGAACAG
Source organism: Gracilinanus agilis (assembly GCF_016433145.1). NCBI lineage: Eukaryota > Metazoa > Chordata > Mammalia > Didelphimorphia > Didelphidae > Gracilinanus > Gracilinanus agilis. The sequence goes on along the minus strand of NC_058130.1, from coordinate 432,546,786 downwards.
AAGAGATAGGAAAGGAAGGAGATAAGCATTTATAAGATGCCTGCTAAGTATTTCTTACAAATATTATTTTATCTGTTCCCTACAACTCTATGAAGTCAGTGCCATTATTATTCTAATTTTATACTTGGAAAAACAAACAAACAAAGAGGTAAAGTGATTTGCCCAGGATCATAAGCATCTGAGGCTGTTTTTGAACTCAGGTCTTACTGATTCCCAAGTCCAGCATTCTATCTAATATAATCCAGACAATCTAAAATTCTTTGGTTGTGGCACCAAGAAATCTACTGAGGAAAACATCCCTGAAGTTTAAGTCTATGTGGCCTTCTTTTAGCATATGGATCTTTCATAAACTCATCCAATTATATGAGAACTTGCATAAGAGTAAGGGTGGCTCCAAATCACCCCACTCTGTTTTAGCCTTGATACCTTAACTCTTTGAGAACAAATCTCCCATCAATCAATCCTTCACAATCATTGTCTAACTAGATGTGAAAAATCTTTGAAAAGCCATTTGAAAAAGTGAAAGATACCATAATGGAAATTCAATCTATTTAGCTGGGTAATTTTATTACACTATCTGGGTCTTATATAAAAGTAGCACACAATCCATAACTGAGGATTGGAGAAATTATAGTGAGCAAAGATGAGAACTTCTTGAATACTTCACAAATGGCAGCAAAGGACTTCTATCCATAAAGAGTAAGAGTGACTATTTTGTCACATGTGCTCTCCAATATTCAGTCAAAGTTCCCCAGGACTGTTTATTTATGTGGGTTTGAGTTACAGACCTTTTGTGGAAATGCTTTGTATTAACTGCTTCTGTGCCATCTTAGTAAATGCTCCTTTCTAAAAACGTTACTAAAGATTGTCTGGGGGAAACACAATGGTAGGGACTTGAGCTTATGACAGGGGACAAAATTATACAAAACTTTCAAATATATCTTAGGTCCTTGAGGAACAGTTGTTGCCAGCCAAACTCTATGAATCTGACTTAATCAGTGGGAGAAAAGTTGAGAAAAGGATCCTAAGGTTTATATGGGATACATACAGTTTTTGTCAATATTACTTACTTCAATAATGAGGTCTTTCGGCAAATTTTCCCTAAAATCCACTTTTTCTTGTCCTATAGTCATCTTACAGTGACTATCTATTTTCTCTGGAATTTGATGAATTTCATCATGATTTCTATAATATGTTCTCATGTGGTCCTTATTAATATGGATCATCTATTCCATTGTATACTTTATCAATGTCACAAGAGATTTTACAGAGTTTGATTATTTTATAAAATTCAGTCTTTATATTTCCAGTCTCTTTAGCGAAAGTATATTCTAATCCTTTCCTGAAATGATCCTCAACAATAGTTTCTTCAAGTGGGCAGCAATTAGATGTTTTTGATTTGGATGCAACACGGTTTTACAATTGACTACAGTTTTATATTTTGTATTTAATGACTTTTCAGAAAATACTCAGCATATCATTCATATTTTTTTGGAAGAAGCAGAATATTGGAGACGTATTGTAGTTTAAAGAGCATTGGGTTTTGAGTAATAAAATTTTAATTTGGGTCCTGACTGATACTATATAACCTTGTACAGGTCACATAGGTTTTCTTGGCCTCAACTTCTTATGTTAAAAAAATGGTAAAAGAGATCATCAAGTGGTACTCTCTAAGGCTTTGCAAGGTATAAAGCTATGATTCTTAGGGGAAAATTTATAGTGTCTTTCATGCCACTATATTTGATAGAAAAGTCATGATTTTATTTGATTAGATTACATTGACTTAGTTCTTATGTTATTACTTGAAAGACTTTTGAGTCTTCCTAAAACATGGGTTTGTATCTCTCTGAAAAGTGAGAAGCAACATGGGACAGTGGATAAAAGTGTATTCAGAGATATTAGGTTAATTCTCTTCAGTAGATGATGGATACCTACCCTAGGAGCAAATCCTCCCATAAGTACATACAGAGGTATAGGGGAAAATGGGCTCAAGCTTAGACCATGCGAGTCAAAGTGAAAACTGATACTTCCTGGAAATCCTTAGCCCCAGAGGTGTCAAACATGTAGTTCATACCAACGCTTCTGAGTGCAGCCTGAACCAGATTAAAATGTAACTGAGAAATACTCTAAATATTTAATTAAAAATGAAATAAAACATGAAAAAATAGATGATGGATAGATAGATAGAGAGATATATAGTTGATAGATAGATTGACATTTCTATGACTTTGAGAAAATTACAACCTCTTTGGATCTCAGTTCATCCTCATAAAATTAGGGAATTCAACTAAGTGGCCTCTAAATTCCCTTCTGTCTTTAAATTTATGACCTGTTGAGGTGTTTAATAAAATTGTATTGAACTGAATGAAGATGTTGAATAGATTTAGTTATGACCAATCACTTAGTAATCCTGTTTTTAATATTTTTTCAGTAAGAAGATACAAATATTTCTTCTATTTTCCTTTAAAAAATCCTGTCAGGTTGAAGTTATTTAAAATATCTCTTTCTATCTCTTTTTTGTTACCATTTTCAATATATTATGTAATATATGTAACATAATAATATAATACATATGACTTATTATAAATATATAATAAATTATAATAAATATGAAAAAGAAACAAATCATTATCAAAGAGAGTTTATCATTTTAGTTATGTACAAAAATATATGTCCCATTCTTTTTTTCCCATCCCTTTTCTCACCCCATCCAACTCTCCAAAAAAGTAGATAATATGATAAAAGTTGTATACATATTTCATATAATACATATTTCCCAATTTGTCATGTTGTGAAACAAAACATATATTGCTTACACTAGAGAAAAATTCACAGAGGAAATAAAATGAAGAAAGGTGTGCTTCAATCTGCATTTGGACCCCATCTCTTCCTTCTGTGGAGATGGATATAATTTTGTGTTATGAAATATTTTTTCTATTTATTATTGAAGGGGTTGGTGATGGGGAGTCAAGATGGTGACTTAGAAGTAGCAAAAGCCTAAACTGCTTTGACAATCCTTCCAAATCAGTCTTTAAAAGTTGCCTCAAAATGACAGGACTCAAAAACAAATAGGAAGAAGGTATGAGGGAACTCTCCCACTGAACATACTTGAAAGGAAGGCTGAGAGAGAGAGAGTCAATTTTATGGGATAAGAGGGAACTGGAAGCAAAATTACAGACAGGAGTGTGTTGGCCGAATGCCCCCCACTCCCCCCACTGAACTATGTTCTGCAATTGGGCTAATTTTAGCATCCAGGGATGGGGGTTACACCAGCAAAAGAGTACCTTAGACACACCCCTTGAAGTTCCAGGTCCTGGCACCAGCCTGTAATGAGGTCTAGAAGTCCATCTGGTTGGGCTCTTTCAAGCCTCAGATCCTGCTTTAAAGACTTAGCCCCAAGGCAAAATAGTTCACCATTCCTGTACATAGGTCCAAATTTTTCTCCTGAATGACTAAATCACTTCACAACTCCCCCAACAGTGCATTTGTGTCCCAGTTTTTCAATATTCCCTCCGAGTTTTGTCATTTTCCTTTTCTGTCATAATAGCCCAAATGATAGGTATGGGGTGGTATCTCAGAGTTGTTTTAATTTGCATTTATCTAATTAGTAGCGATTCAGAGCATTTTTGCATGATTATAGAGAGCTTTAATTTCTTTGAAAACTGTCTATTCATATCCTCTGACCATTTATCAGTTTTGGGAATGACTTGTATTCTTATATATTCAATTCCTTTCCTTGTATATTTGAGAAATGAGTCATTTATTAGAGATTTGCTAAATTTTTTACACACATGATTACTGTATATTACTTTCCATCCTATTTATATCCCTATTTAGATTCTGACATCAACCTTAGCCAGTTTGCCCTCTTTTCTATCAACTCCACCTCCTTTCTTTTAACCCCCTTCCTTCCTATTTTCCTATAAGGTAAAATAACTTTCTATACCCAATTAATTGTGTATTTTCTTCTCTCACTGAACCAATTCTGAGGAGAATAAGGTTCACATGCTTTTCTTCCCAGTTTCCCCTTCTTCCCTTATCTTTCCCTCCACTGTGAATTATATATATGTATATGTATATGTATATGTATATGTATATGTAAATGGGATACTGGGAGAATGAGTCCCTGGGAAACAAATCCTAATTACATAGAAACCTCTTTCATGACTCTTTTCTACAATGATTTACACATTTATTTTTCCCTTATGCCTCCTCTTAATGCATTCCTCTTTCTTGTGCCTTAATTTAACTTTTTTATCTCATTCCATCATCTTCAACCCATTCTATTGCCCTCTGTCTATGTATACACTTTCTAACTGCTCTAATAATGACAGTTCTTTGATGTTGCAAGAATCATCACTTCATGTAGGGATTTATACAGTTTAACCTTATTGAGGGTCTTTTGATTCTATTTGCTGTTTTTCATTTTATAATTCGCTTTAGTTTTTTATTTTAGATTCATATTTTTCCATTTAGTCCTGGTATTTTCATCAGGAATGATTGAATGTCTTCTATTTATTTAAATAACCATTTTTTCCCTTTAAAGGATTATGCTCAGTTTTGTTGGATAATGATTTTTGGTTGAAATCTTAACTTCTTTGCCCCTGGAATATCATACTTAAGGACCTATGATTCTTTAATGTTAAAGCTTCTAAGTCTTATGTTATGCTTGATGTGGTTCCCTGATATTTGAGTTGTTTCTTTTTGGCTGCTTAAAATATTTTCTCCTTGATCTGGGAGTTTGAGAATTTGGCTATAATATTCCTAGGAGTTACACTTTTGGGTTATCTCTCAGGAGTTTTTTTATTTCTATTTCATCTTTTAGTTCTAGAATATCAGGACAGTTTTCCTTAATGGCCACTGAAGTTATTTTCCTTAAGCTGGTATGGTGTCTCCCATTAACTCTGCCTCTATGAATTAATTCTTAGCTCTTTTCAAAGTTCAGCTCAAATATGACTTCCTATATTAAGAGTTTCCTGATGCCCTCAACCACTGGTGTGACCTCCTTATATTCCCCCAAATATTTGTATTTTCTTTGTATACTTTGTATACATTTACATGTGTTGTTTCTCCCTGACAAACATGTAAACTTCTTGAAAGCAAGTAATGTTTAATTTTTGGTTTTGTATCTAAAGCATATGGTGGCCTGGGACATAGTAAATGCTCGATAAGTGTGTTGCATAATTGATACATATGAATACTTTTGAAAAAATATATCAAGGGCTATCTAGCTTTACTGCTATGACTATATGATTGCATTTTGAGGGGCAATACAAAATAGAAAAAGAAACAAAATAAATACTTATTAAGAAGTTATTATGTGCCTAACACTGTGTCAAAGACTGAGAGTACAAACAGAAAACTGAGACAATACCTGCTTCTGGAGGAGCTTAGAGTCAAATCTGAAAAGATAACATAATGGAAAATCCAAATTTACATATGGATGATGGTAGTTGTAAAAGTCAAGGTTACTGACCAGGACAAAAGAATTTTGGGGAGTAAAATGTTCATTCATAGAGTGGGGCTCTGATTTATCTATCTCCAATAGCACATGTAGGGATCTTAGGGACTAACTTACAGCAAGAATACTACTCTTGGTGAACAGTTGGTAGCTGGCAATGAGGCTTGATTGAGAGATTGTTATATATAATCAGTGTAGGCTTAATTAGTCTGGCAGCTTACATGACTTACTATATAACAAGAATAATTGACACTTTCTTCATCAATGGAGATTAACGCCCTGCACCTGCATGAGGGACACAGAGGAGTTGGTGGACCTGGGAAAGAGAAGTTTACTCTCTTTCAAGCTTTAAAGTCTCTTCAAATCTTTTAATCTATTTCAAGTATCTGAATTTCAGATGTTTCTTGCTGCCATCTTCAGGAGAGAATATAGACAATGTCAAGCCCATTTGAAGTTGTTAAAGAGAGAATAATTCTCTGGGCAGAAGCTAACATGAGAGGATCAGGCACTCTCTTTCATGTACCCATCTGCAGTTTGCTACATTTGAGAGTTGAAGGAATGTTCCCTTTTAGTGAAATCTGAAACTCTCTCTTGGTTGAACTAGGTTATCTTGCTCCCAATGGTAGATTTTCTTCTTTTTCATATTGTCTGTTAGATATTTTCCTATGTTTTTGTATGCTTTCTCTGATTTCCATATTGTTACTGACTTAGATCAATTTGCTAATTCCTGTGTGTGTTCATTGTGGAACTGGTATTTGGTGGTAAGAGAATCAAGCCTTTTGCAAAAAGTTTGGGTTCTCCTTTTCTCATCAACAGAGAAAAGTTTCCCTTGAACCTAAAACTAAATCCCCTAGACTGAAAAGCTTTAAAGAAGTTCTCTCTCTCTCTCACTCTCTCTCTCTATACATATATATGCATATATATAAAATATACATATATATACACACAAATATATGTGTATATGTCATTCTCTTAAGTTTTGGAAGAAATATAAAATAAATACATATAATTCCAATTCTTTTAACAATCTCATTAACCAGCAGTCTGATTTCTCCTTTTGGTCTATTTAGCCTATTTATTTTATATAGTTTTCTATATGTATGCTTTTATATTTCACCAAAGATATAGCAAAAAATATATTTTGATACCAGTGTTCTCAGATCTGTTGTTTTTCTCTACCTTGCCATAGACTGATCTATCTAGATTCCTGGGAGAACTTATTCCCAATAGCTATCATAATTACATAGGTGAACATGCTGTCTTCCCTGCTCTGAACTGAAATGTACAATGTTCTATGTATAATCTGACTATAATAACACATTTCTGAATTCAGAAAATCATAAAATATTGAGAAGTAGAAATTCTCTTTGTTCTCTGCAAGGCAGATTCGAAACAAGAGGCTAAATTTCCTTAAGGGGTGGGGTGTGACCTCATTTTTATCTTTACATCCCCAGGTCATTTGCACATTGTAGCTCCCAAAGAACAAGCAATTGAAATAATGTATTACCTTTTTCCTTTTGAATTCTGTTTTATATAATAAAATGTTATAATGCCATGAAGAATCATTTTTGCAGCTCATCTCATAAATGGCCAAAAAAATGCATGCCTTTTTTTTCTTTCATTTCCTAAATCATGTCTTTATGCTGTTTACCAGGGCAGGGGAACAAGTATTTTGGGTACATTTTTTAAAAATTACAACTGGAGGCTTAATGTCAAAGCATTCAGAAAAGCAGACTGAATGGAAATAGCTTTTGCCACAAAGTTTAACAGTTTATTAAATACAAAAATTAAAAAAAAACAACACACAAAACAATATAGACTAGAACAATAAAAGATCTCCAGATTCACAGGATTAGAAATGATAACTGTTGCCCATTACTAGCCTTAACCTCTTTGCCTTGTTTTACTTATTAAGACACACTGTTTTGCTATGGTTGTCACTCTAGTCTGACTGTCCTTAACAAAACATCCCTTTTCATGTATTGACTCTTTGTTGAGTGTCTCGTTGGTGGTCCTGAGCACAGAAAAGAACCCTGTGCCTACCAGGTTCCTGTGGTCTCTCTTTGGCTTTAACTTAATTTTGAGAGTGTCTGTGGATGGTAGATAGGAGTGGAATGTCTGTGATGAGTTGTCAGATTCATACACCATTCACAACATCTTATAGCCATCTTTAAAAAGTAAATATGCCCTTAACCCCAAAAGAAAACAAGAATTATTTTTACTTTGAATGTTGGGCATATTGGAACTGGTTTCTCTCTTCCTAGCTATGAGGCAGATTACTATTTCAGCAGCAAAATTAAGCCTAGTATGCTAATAGGTTAAAGAAAAAAAATTAAAACTATAACAAACACCCATGTCTACTCCCTATGTATATTATGTGGTTTAGTTCTCCAGTACAGTTCAATGAAGACAGAGGCTTTATCCTAAACCCATATTTTCCCAACGAAAGGTATCGTATAATTATCAAAATCATTTCAAAGTACATTAGAAAAAGAATACTTTGAAACTTTTACATAAATAATCAGATCATATCATATCTTTATATCAAGTAATAAGTCTTGCAGTACTCCCAAAATGAGATTTTTTTTTCTGAGTCTGAAGAAAGAGACAATCAACCCAAAGGAGAATCCTATAAATTTCATGGCCTTCTCTCTTCCCCAAGGTTCCAGTGGGGAAAAGATAAAAAACAATGTTATATTCAAAGTAAAGGAAGTGAACACAGGAAAGAAAAGAGACTAAAGTGGAGAGGTTGGATTCCATGTGAAATATTCTTCCAGTAATATAAGTGGGTTCTTTGAACAGTATCAGGACCAATGAGGCCTTAACTTGTCTACTCTGAATTGCTTCAAGATTTATTGGTGACCTAAGACAGAAGGGTGGGTCTTTCTGGAGAGTGGATAAGGGATAATGTAGTGAAAACTGATAGGATCTGACAACTGATTAGATGGAGGTGAAGGAAAGGGAATAGGTAAAGATGACTCAAATGAGTCTAAGAGAGAAAGGATGGTTTTAACAAAAAAAGGGAGGTTGGCAAGAGGGATAGGTTTGGGAAAAGATGATGAGTTCTTTTTTGGATGTGCTGACTGGTTTCCAGAGTCGTAAAATGAAGATTATATTTGCACTACCTAATTTACAGGATTATTATAAGGAAAGCTTTTCATAAAAATTAATATCCTATTTAAATATGAGTTATTATATTGATAATTGAATTGAAGAGTTGGGCATAGAAATCCATTAAACAGCTGGAAACATGGGAAAGGTGGGAGAACTGAGGTGAATATGCTTTATGTTTGGTACCATCTTCAAAGAGAGGCTAATTGAAGCCACAGGAATGGCAATGAGATTGCCAGGGAAGACAGTGCAAATAATAAAGAGATGTAAAGACATTTGAAGCACACACACACACACACACACACACACACACACACACACACACACACACACACACAAACAGGAGCTGAAGGAGGAAGAGTAACCATTAAAGAAGACTGAAGGTATGATCAGGAGCACCAGGAGATAATAGTGTCATGGAAGCCAAGAAAGGAGAGAATATGAAGGAATCAAACATGAAAAAACATTGAAGAAAGATCAAGGAGTATCATGAATGATAACAAGTCTTTGTATTTGGCAATTTAGTCAGTCAGTATTCATTAAATACTTACTTAGTTTCAAAGACTGCTGTCTTCTTAGAATACAGAGAAAAGTAAAATTACTGCCTCAAGGCACCATGCTCAAGGACCTTGAATGATCATGGAGGAGATGCACATATAGCTGGGTATATATACTGGATACATTCAGAATAGTTGGAAGGTAAACTCAGAGAGAAGGCAGTAGGAGTAAGGGGAGAGGGAAAGACCTCATGCAGAAGGTAGGATTTGAATTTCCTTGGAGGAAGCTAGAGTTGAGGAGAGAAAGCATTCCAGAAAAGACTATTCTTGTACTCGCTACAAAAATCTCAAGATGGGATAGAATGCTGTGGGGATAGAACAACCAAAAGGCCTATGTGGCTGAACATAGCATTTGTGAAGAGTAGTTAAGTCTAAGAAGAATTAAAATCAGTCAGGCTCCATTTTGTAAATGGCTTTAAATTATAAACAATAAAAAGACAACAATGGGGTTTTTTGAATGGGAAGGAACCATAATCAGGCCTGTGCTTTAGTAACAATTGCTTTGACACACGAGGGGAGTCAGAAGGGAAGGGGAGAGATTTAAGGCAGGGAGATTAATTAGAAGATTGCAATAATACAGATGAGAGGCAATTAGGGCATGAAGTAGAGCAGACTGTGAAAGTGAAGAGAGGATGTTGCTAAAGTTGAAATGAGATTTAACAAAAAATGGAATATATGAGATGTGTGGGAATGAAGCATGCAGGATGCCACTGAGATGCTAAGCCTGGGTGAATGGGAGAATTGTGATATTCTCAATAGTAATAGGAAAATGGGAAAGAAGCAAGAGTTTTTAGAGCTTAAAACATTAAAATGGGATTCAAACTCAGGCCTTCCAGGATTCCAAGCCAGATCTCCATCTAGGCATCCATGGCTCTTTCTACCATCAACAAATAAAATAAAAATATTTTAAAATACTATAGAAAGCATCATCTAGCAAACAGATATAGGTATATATAATGTCTTTCCTATTTCCACTTCTCAATTCATTTTCTGGAGGTGAACGGTCATAAGTTATTATTCAAATATTAAATTTATAGTTGTATGTAATGTTCTCTTGGTTTTGCCCATTTCACTCTTCATTATCTTTTGTTCTTTCCAAGATATTATAAAATTAATCATTCATAATTTCACATAGTACATTAGAATTCGATCAAAATCATATGACACAATTTGTTTAGTGATTCCCAAAATTGATGAACATCCCCTCAATTGCCAGTTTTTTGTCAACACAAAGAGAACTGCTATAAATGACTTGGAATATGTAGGTTCTTTCCCTTTTAATCTGATTTCCTTGGGAGACAGACTCAGCAATGGCATTGCTGGCTCTAAAAGTATGCAGTTTTTATGGCTCTCTGCGCGTAATTCCAAACCACTCTCCAAAACAGTTAAATCAGTTCACAGTTTCAAAAACAGTGTATGAGTGTCCCTAATTTTCCACATCCACGCAAACATTTGTCATTTCTTCCTGTTTTCATTTTAGCCAATATGATTGATGTGAGATGATATCTCAGAATGGTTATGGTTTGCATTTGCCTAATCAATAGTGATTTAGATCAGTTTTTTAAAAATGTTCCTTTTTGTCTTTGATTTTTTTCCATCCCAAACTGTTCATAGCTTTTGTCCATTTATTAATTGGGGGATGGCTCGGCTCTTAATTTCCATAAATTTGACAAATTTCTCTCTCTATATTAGATATGTGACCTCTATCTGAGACCTTGCCTATGAATTTTTAAGCAATTTTTTGCTTTCCTTCTAAATTTGACATTTCTTTTATTTGTACAATAGCTATTAAATTTAGTGTACTCAAAATTATTCATTTTATACTTTTCAATGCTCTCCATCTCTTGTTTACTCATATGTTCTTCTTATATCCCTAAATCTGATGGGTAATATGTTTTTATACTTCAAATTGATTTATATCTCCTCTTATGTCTAGATCACATATCCATTTTGATCTTATGTTAGTGAAAGGTATAAAATATTGGTCTATATCTATGCTCTACCAAACTACTTTCCAGCTGTCCCAACATTTTTTTAGTTGTTCATATCTGTTACATATACCTTTTGAAACATATATATTTCAAATTTACATAGTAGTTCTAGCACTGCTTTGCTTGTCTGGTTCCATTTCTTCATTTCTTTTACTCTTTTATTTGTATATTTAAGTGGTTCCTTAGATTTAGGCATGTTCTTAAAATGTTTTAAGTTGTATTCGAGAAAGATATTATGCTTTGTATAATTTTTCTTGAACTGCATTATTTATTTATTTTTTGTTTTTTAGGAAAATTTTCCACGGTTACATGATTCATGTTTTTAATTTCCCCTTAATCCCCCATTCATCCCACCCCATACCCAATGTGCATTTCCACTGGTTTTAACATGTGTCATCAAGACCTATTTCCATATTATTGATAGTTGCATTGGTGTGGTCATATCGAGTCTACATCCCCAATTATCTCCGCATCAACCCATGTGTTCACGCAGTTGTTTTTCTTCTGTTTCCACTCCTGCATTTCATCCTCTAAATGTGGGTAGCGTTCTTTTCCATAAGTCCCTCAGAATTGTCCTGGGTCATTTTATTGCTGCTAGTATAGAAGTCCATTACATTCAATTTTACCACAGTGTATCAGTCTCTGAATTTTTAGGTTGTGTTTTAATTTTTTATACTTTATTTTTCCAAATTACATATAATAATTTTTGACATACATTTTCTAAAATTATAAGCTCCAAACTGTTTCCTTCTTTTTCCCTTCCCTTTCCTAGAGATGGTAAGCAATTTGATCTGGGTTATACATGTATTATCATGCAAAACATATTTCCATATTGGTCATTGTCATAAATACTCATATAAAACTCAACCCCCAAATAGAAACACAAATAAACTAATGTGAAAAATATTATACTTTGATCTCCATTCCAACTCCTCCAATTCTTTCTCTGGAGGTGTATAACAACTTTTGTCATATGTTCTCAAAATTGTTATGCATCATTATATTGCTTAGAATAGCTATCTCTCACAGTTGATCATTGTACAATATTGCTGTTACTATGCACAATGTCCTGGTTCTGCTAACTTTCACTCTGCATCAGTTCATGTAGATCTTTCAAGCTTTTTCTGAAATCATCCTATTCATAATTTCTTTTGACATAATAGTATTCCATCACCATTATGTAGTACGATTTGTTCAGCCATTCACCAATTAATGAATAGACTTTCAATGTACAATTCTTTGCCACAAAAAGCTGCTATAAATATTTTTGTATAAGTAGACTTGATGTTTTCCTCCTAATCTTTGGTTTTGTTCATACAAAAACTTTCAAATTTAATACCATGAAAATTATTTATTTGACATCTCTTGAATCCCTATCTCTTGTTTGGTTATAAATTCTTTCTATATCTATAGATCTCACAGGTAACTACTCTATGTTCCCCTAATTACTTATATTACCATAATTTATGTTTAAATCATATAGCCATTTTGACCATATTTTTGGTTTAGACTATGAAATGTTTGTCTATACCTATTTTATGCCATAGTGTTTTGCAGTTTTCCTATCTATCTTAGCAATTTTTTACCAAATAATGATTTCTTATCTGACTAGCCTGGATCTAGACTTTTGTCAAATATAAGGTTACTATAATTTTTAATAGTTTGTTTTATGCCTGTATTATTCCACTTATTTACCTATTACTTAACCAGATAGTTTTGATAATTACTACCTCATAATATTTGGTATTGCTAGACCTCCTTTCTTTACATTTTTTACATGAATTCTTTTGCTATGTTATTCTGTCTTGGAATCAATGTATTGGTTCTAAGGCAGATAAACAGTAAGGGCTAGACAATAAGGGTTAAGTGACTTGCCCAGGGTGACATGCCTAGGAAGTGTCAAAGTAAAAATTTGAAACCAAGACCCATCTCTAAGCCTGGCTCTCAGTCCACTAAGCCACCTAGCTGCTCCCATTTCTTTTTCTTTCTTGATATTTTGTTCCTCCAAATATATTTTATTATTTTTTTCTAGCTCAATGTTTTTTTTTTTAATTGTTTGGGATTGCATTGAATTAGTAGATTAGTTTAGGTAAGATTGTAATTTTAATTATATTGCCTCTGCCTATCCAGGAACAGTTACTATTTCTCCAATTATTTATATCTGACTTCATTTGTGGAAAATGTGTTTTATAATCATGTTCGTATACTTCCTGACTTTGTTTTGCCAGTTATACTCCCAAGTCTTTTATCCTATCTGTGGTTATTTTAATTTTCTATCTCTTCTTGTAGAACTTTGTTAGTAATATATATAAAAATGATGATGATGATTTGTGTAGGTTTATTTTATATCTCCTCATCATTTCTTAAAAGGCAATAGTATTCTATCACAATCATATTTCATAATATATTTACTTACACCCTAAATAGAAATGCATCCCCTCAATGTCCACTTCTTTGCCACCATGTAATGAGCTACCACAAACATTTTTTGTACAAATAGGTCCTTTTTCCTTTTTTGATCTCTTTGGAGTTCAGAACTAGTAATAATATTACTAAATCAAAGGGTATACACAGTTTAATAACCTTTAGCATTGTTCCAAAATACCCTCCAGAGTGGTTGAATCAATTGACAATTCCATTCACAATTCATTAGCGTACCAATTTTGGCACCCCCCCAAAACATTTATTACTTTTCTCTATTTTCATATTAGGCTAACTGATAAATATGAGTTATTACAGTCCTAAATTAGAGTATCAAAGTGAGGATTAGCATGAACACAAAACAGAAATTGAGGCCACAGGGGTGCAGGAGATACTGGTCACAATTCTGTAGTGGAAAAAGTCCTTATAATTACTCACAGACCAGAACACAGACTGGGAGAGTATTAAATTCATGATAAAAGTACTCAATCTGATTTCCCCAAAATAACTTCCTCAGAAGGTAGGGTGTATATGCAATTCTGAAAGAATACAGAGAAATGAGCAGGAAGAAAAGTCTGGTTTTGATAGAATGGGTCAGAGAATTGGATGGGAAGAATAACAAGGAGGCCAGTATTGATAAATTATAGAATACATGGAGGGGTATAAAATATAGGAAGATTTTCTTACACAGGAAAAGTAGGAAGGGACCAAGTTGTGAAGGGCTTAATACCCAGCATAAAATTCTATAGATTTCTTTCAGGAAATAGGGAGCCACTGTAGTCTATTAAGTAGAGGATTGTGTATTACATATTAATCCCTGTATTTTCAGTCATATAACTATTATGCTGCATGGAAATTGGACTGGATTTGGGAGAGACTTGAGGGAAGGAGATCAGCCAAAGGGTTATTGCTTTTGTTCAGGAATGAGATGGTAAGGGACTGAATTATGGTGGTAGTTGTGGAAGTAGAGAAAAAGGAATATAGGAAGAAAGATATTGTGAATCTTGAAGTGACACATTGATAATGACATGAATGAAATGATACACTGGATAAATGATGAGTCAAAATTAGCAACGAGTATATAAATCTGTGTGAGCAAATGGATGGTTTTCTTAACAGAAATAGGGAAAATCAGAATTTGGTGGCTAGGGGTCAGGGGTTGTAGGAAAAAGTAATGAGTTCTGAATTTTGAAATGTTGAGTTTGAGATTTCTACAGAACATTTAGTTCAAATTGCTTAAGAAATAGATTATGATATGAGGCAAGTTCAAGAAAGAGATTAGGATTGAATAACCACATCTGGCAATCATTTGCATAGAAATGATAATTGAACCCACAGTATATTATGTGATCAACGAATGAGATTAAACAGAAGGAAAAGAGAAGAGGGCCTATACAATATCCTTAGGGGGCACTCTTCTTAGTGGGAATGATCTGGAAATTGATTCAGCAAAGGAATCTAAGGAGTTATGGAAGAGTAAGGAAACCAAAAAGAGCAGTGTCATGAAAACCAAAACCAAACAAACATCAAAGAGTGGCCAACATCAGAAAGGTAAAAAAAGACATGGAGAGAGAAAAAGTCTCTAGAATTGCAAATTAAGAGTCACTGGTAACTAGAAAAATCAGATGAATTTTTCTTTATTCATATTTAAGCAAAGCTTTGAAAGAACAGAATTAAGAAAAACTTTATTAGGAAAACCTTCTTTCAAAAAATAATTGTCATCTGTCCTCCATAGAGGGCAAGGTGGAGAGAGAGAAGCCAGACAAATATTGGCTTTGGACACTGATTTTACTATTAGTTTTAGGGCATGCTGAACTAGATATATGGGAACTAAAATTATACCTTAGCATTTTAAATACATTCTCTTATTTGGCTTCATTGCCCAGTTTTTAAGCAATCCAATTGGAATAGTTTTGAAGTCTCTGTCTTCCTATCTCACCCAGGCCAGAAGGTTAGAGGTCTCTTACAAGCCCAAACTCATTGATGATAAGCATGGAAACTTTGACCCACTCCATTTCTGATCTGGGTCAGTTTCCCTTCTCTCCCCACCTCACCTGTCTTAGCCTGGTGAGTTTGCTCCTCCTAAGGATTTATCATATTTGTGTCAGATTTAGTTTGGACAACTGATAATCTTTAGCTATGAAGCAAAGAAGCCTTAATCTTGAGCAAAACTTTAGCTTTAGCCTCCTCTAGTACCAGTGTGTCATTTAGCCTGGCATCTCTCATTCTTCATACATTAAGCAATCCATTAGTTCAGATTAGGTTATTAACATTGCCATATCAATTCAATAGATAATATTGTCAATACATTTTCCTATGACTAAAGAAAAACAATGTAATTTTGTTGACCATTTGTATTCATGGAGTATTCACATTACTTCAAATTGCATAACTCTGTTGTTTCCAAATTTTCCTCCTGCATATTTAACTAATATTATTAAGTAATCTTTCTAAATTCATCCTCCATCATGCCCTCTACACATAGTTTCTAATCACTTCTATGTATTGGGCCCAAGCTATTTTCACTCTATTCTCTGGTCCCTTCATGATCTCATAATTACCCCTATGAAAATGATTTCAAAATCTATATATCTAGCCTAGTTACTTCCTAAGTCTTAGCCTCTCACTACCAACTTCCTGATGGGTATTTCCATCTAGCTTTCCCCATTGGCTTCACAAATGCAAAAGAACATAACATTTCCATCTAAACCCATCCCACTGATCAAATAAGGGGGATACAACTGGCAAGGAGAAGTACAATCTTATCTTCTCAGATTAGAGCACAGGAGGAGAGAAAGTAGAATGATGCTGAGGTCATTTGAAAATTAGAGTTGAATGTGATTTTTTGATGGATGGCTTTCAGATTTTCCAGTGAAGCTATCAATATAATTCAAGTCCCTGTCACTTGTCAAATGAACTACTATAAAAGCCTACAACTATTCTCAGCATGCCAATTCACACTCCATATAACTGCCAAAATTATCCTCCATGTCATTTCCTGGCTCCATATTCTTCAGTTGTATTGCCACTATTATATAATACATAAAATATAAATTTTTTGGCTTACATTTAAGGTCTTCCACAATCTGACTCCAACTTCCTTTTCCAGTCTTAGCTCATATTATTTCCTTTGCTGGATTCTAAATTCCTATCAAACTGAAATACCAAGTATTTTCTGGGTTGGAATGCTCTCCCTATTCATTTTTGTCTTCATAATATTTACTGTCTTGTAAATCTCAGTTCAGATGTCACTTCCTCTGGGAAATCTTCACTTATCCTCTGTTTTTCCGTGATATCTTCCTCTTCAAGTTATTTATCTTCTGAATTGCCCCTCCACCACAAGTAGCCTCCTTTAACAGAGAAAGTGTTTCTTTTTGTTTTTGCATGTCCAGCAAGTGGGTTTAGTATCCCTTATACAGTAACTTCTTCAAAAGAGTTTGTTGGCATCAAAGGAAAGTGATAAATGTTGGAGGGGATGTGGCCAGATTTGGCTGTTAATACACTATTGGTGGAGTTATGAATTGGTCCAACCATCCTGGAGGGCAATTTGGAATTATGTGCAAAGGGCTTTAAAAGACTGCTGCCCTTTGACCCAGCCATAGCACTGCTGGGTTTATACCCCAAAGAGATAATAAGGAAAAATACTTGTACAAAAATATTTATAGCTTTTCTCTTTGTGGTGGCAAAAAACTGGAAAACCAGGGGGTGTCCATTAATTGGGGAATGGCTGAACAAAGTGTGATATTTGATGGTGATGGAATACTATTGTGCTAAAAGGAATAATTAACTGGACGAATTCCATGTGAACTAGAATGACCTCCAGGAATTGATGCAGAGCAAAAGGAGCAGAACCAGGAGAACATTATACACAGAGAATGGTGCACTGTGGCACAATTGAATGTAATAGACTTTTCTACTAGCAGCCAGGCAATGATCCAGGACAATCCAGAGGAACTTGGGAGAAAGAACGCTATCTATATCCAGAGAAAGAACTGTGGGAACAGAAATGCAGAAGAAAAACATATGATCGATTATGTAGTTCGATGGGGATATGACTAGTTTTTTAATGTTAAAAGATAAGTCTACTGAAAATATGAATAACGTGGAAATAGGTTTTGAACAAAGATGTATGTAAAACCCAGTGGAATTGCTTGGCAGCTCCAGGAGGGAGAGGGAAGGTGGGAAGGGAGGGGAATCTTGAATCATATAACCATGAAAAAATATTCTAAATAAAAAAATTATAAAATAGAGTTTTTTGGATTAAATAAACATATATATATATATATTGATATTGGGAGAGGAGGAATTAATCTAAACAGGCAAAGAGCAGCAGGGCTTATAAACTAGGACTTAGACTAAAGCCAAACTGAGGGAAATAGACTGAAATTAATTACAAGCTTTAGTTAATTTCACAGGAAGGGACTTGTTTTGCAGTTACACCTTCCTTCAAGATGGATACCCCGGCTTCCCTTCAAGCCCAGAGTATGTTGGTTCTATTCCTCTTCTTCCCTTTCTTACTAATTAACTGACAAAGTAACTAACAGATCTGTTTAAACACAAAAGGGATTTATTGTCTTCTCAGGTTAAATTGTCAGGTGAAAGGAATTAAAGGAAGCCCTAACAGTTGCTTAAAGAAACCTCAGGTCAGGGAAGGGAAGCAGAGATGGTGTTTGAGCAAGGTCCTGCCTTAACTCAGCTCTCAAAGTGATGATGGCTACCAAATCTCTCTAGATAAAGTATTGCCAGAGTATAGCTAAACCCTCACAGATTTGAAACTACTCTCTGATTCACTCTCCTTATTCACTCCTCACAGACATTTAGGTAAGGGAAGGAAGGTAGGGAAATGAGGTAAAGTATGGAGATACAAAGGGTTTATCTAAATTAACAAATCTCAAATAAATACTCCAAAACTAGGTTAAGTTTCAATCTCAAGCAGGAGAAGAAGCAGCTCAGCTGGCCCTGGTTCTCTCTCCACGAGGTCCCAGGTCCAACTGAAACTTTCTTCCAAGATTCTAAACTCCTAACTGACATCAAAACTCAGCCAAAGCCTGTAAAAACTGCTATGCCCCACTTTTCTGTACTACAAAATCTTTGTGTGTATATCTATACATATGATGAATAGAACATTTGAGTTAACAGGTTCCTGTTTGTTAATAAATCTTTTAGAATCATTATATTCATATATATCTAGTGTGTTTCCTATATTATCCCAATTTGACATGAATTCTGTTTTTGTTGATTTGTCTCAATTATTCTTTATTCTCTTGTACATTAAGATGTTCCAAGAGTAATTCAGAAATTTCTGACTTAATTGTCTGGCAAATTATGACAAAGAACTATAATTTGGGGGTCAAATTTTGTGACTGGTCTTAGTCTGTCCATTGGTTTGTCATAGAGACAAAATTAGAATGACAGTAAGTTTAGAGAAGCTATTTCTTTTATTAGTATGTTTTCAATACAATCAAAATCACTGAAGGGCTCACTAGACATGCGAGACTTCAAGGATATAGAAGAAAACAAAACACCAGTCCTTGCTCTCAAGGAAATTACATTCTACTGAAGCCTAGAGTGGTAGAGTAAGAATTTAGGAAGCCTGAAGCTAAACTGAATGACCAAAAGCTGAGGAAAAATCGGGTGTAGGACTACTCTCAAGAGGAAAAATCCCTCCAAAAATGATTTAAAAATAAATGTTCTTAATTGATTATTTACTTCTTTCAAAAAAGTGTAAAGAAATAGTCCTAGGAGATTTATCTGGCCACAACTTTCTTTTTTAGTGGACTCACTGGATTTTTTTTTCTGTTTTGTAAACATTGTCAGAGCATTTGATAAACCAAAAAATACTTTGATTCAGGAGACTGACAGACACATCTGTCTTGGGTACCCAGCAAGTACTTACTAAATGCTAATGTTGATGGTTACAAAATGACAATTGCTTGTGATTCCTTCTATACCTGTGCTTCTTAAGGATGACTATCCATACACCTGGATCTCTTTTCTGACTCCTGGTTCCTTACTACTTGATTTTACTTTAAGCTTTTATTCCATACTCAGTTCTTTAGAACATAGTCAACTAGACCCCAAATAATTTTCCTTTCCTTATGGTACAGATGAAGATTGGAGGTAATAACTTCTAGAGAGGTGAGCCATGGACTGTCTAGTAATCAAACATGGACATTTATGGTCTTATTAACCTGCTATTTTATGTTAGAGCCTTTTATATATTGTTTAAACTAAGTGGCAAACTTTATTAGGCTACCTTAAACAGAGCTGGCACAAAGAGCATTTGTTAAGCTGATGAACAAAATTGAATGAGCTTTCTTGTATGTCCTATGATGGGGTTAACTGAAGAGCAGTAAGTCAAGAACAAGGAAAATGGAGCAATTTCTCATGATAAAGAGGGAAGTATGGCAGTGTTAAGGCATATAGCAGTGACTTATGTTACAGCTTGGTCCTATATTTGGAAGAACACAGCTAAGAACCATGTTTAAATGGCATGTAATTGTCCATTATATTCAATTCATCTGGAATTTTCCTATGCGAAAGCCATCATAATGTTTTTGTTTCCTATTTAAATTGCCTGAATTCAATTGTCAAACTTAATGTAGAACAACAGCCTCTCTGAGTAAGTGCCCTGAGGCTACAACACCCAGTCAAGGGAAGTGAATACAATTTGGAGACTTTAGTCCAACATTCCCAGAGCCACAGAAATCATATCCATTATAGGGGTGTTCAACAATTATTTTGGTTGGAAATGAAATCAAGCTGTTTGAAAAAGGTACTTTTCCAAACCACATCATCTTAATGGCGAGATGGAAAATTGACTCTCCCTCCAATTTGAATTGCTTTGACAGAAAGGTACATATACTCACAGTATCATGGCATATATTCAGAATTGACTAAATGAATACCTGTTGATCTCCCTGCCCTCCCCCACAACCAAGAGTACTGTGAAGTGTGTATTCAGTTTTTCAGTGAAATTGAATTACTATTTGAATAATTAAAAAATATCTTGCAACAACATTCTAGTTAAATAATATCAACCTGAAGCAAAATTTGGATTTGGAATAATGATTGTAGAAGCAAATAGTATAAGTTTATCAATTCTATTGTTGATGACATATCCAATACTTATATTAATTTTGAAAAAGCAAAGAAACAAGCATATATTTTTCCAAAGGCAGAGTGACACATGGATAGACCATACTTCGGCTGAAAATGCCAGAATTTTATTGAATTCTAGTGGGTTATAATAGATCAGTGGTATAATGAGACAGCCCAAAGCAATTAATGCAAATTTAAATTAATCATCTCATGATACTACTCTTCTCTATTGCTATACCACATTCAGAAAATTGTGGTCAATTTTGGGTGCCATATTTTAGTGCAGATAGTGAAAGGTTGGATTATGTTAAGAGAAGGTGACAAGGAGGATGAGAGCTGGAGACCCTGCTCTATGAGAACTGGATGAAGCATAGTCTGGAAAAGGAAATTTTCAGGGGGATTTTGATAGTTCTTTTCAAATTTTATGAGGATTATCATTCAGAAGAGGAATTGGACTTGTTCTGCCAGGTTCTAGAATTAGAAGCAATTGATAATAGCTGCCACAAGGCAGGTTTCAGCTTGAAATGAGGATGAGTGTTCTAATACTTCATCCTGGGGCCTCCTGGCTTTGCTTTTGACTTTCTGAAATTTGATACCATGCTTCAGCTGCAATTTTACCTTGGAAGCTCTCTCGGTGCCCTAGGCCTCCTCACCCTGGATATCCATCTTTCCCTATAGCATTCTCAGTTCTCAACCAGGAACTTTCCTCTCCCATGCTCTTCTACATATCCTTTGTTGAGATTCCCAATGGAGACTCCATTTCCTCGAGGAACCCAGGGCAATAAACTATCATTCTCCTCCTAAATGACCTTCCTCAGATCCTATCTTTTTACCTTTCTAACTTCCAAGACCCTACTTGAGTTTTTTTTTTTTTTTTTTGATAAATTCCTTCCCCAAACTCTCAAATCTGGTTCTTTGATATTACTATTTTTTTGCTCCCCCATAACCCCCCAGTTCTCCCCTACCTCCTGATATACTATCCTTTGAATTATTCACTGACTTCATAGTCTCCTTTCTTGGAATTTAGCAAAGATTAGAAACACAGAAGCTTGCAAGGCAGACTTGCAAGGAAATGTTCACTGAGGTAGTTAGGTGATTTAATTGTCTTCCTGGATTGGGTCTCAATCAGGGGCTTTGTTTGCCACTGTTAATGAATTTGAGTAAATCCTTTCATTTTTCTGAGCTTCACCTCCCTTATGTTTGCTTTGGTGGTTTTTTCGGGTCCTAGGTGGCTCCAACCTAAAATTCCAAGGAAATGTATAACTCTAGTAAGTGAGCTAAGATGTTTTAACCCAGACTAACAGGCTCTAATTCATTACCTTTTGGCCTCCATTATGGGCTAGACTTCTCCAGGTCACATACCCTATTGTGTTTTCTTTTTAAATGATCAGATAACACTTAGCCTAAAGGAATACAACTTCTCATAATCTGGAAAAGAATAACTAGGTATTTTTTTGCTAGTTAAAATTATTCTACCATCTAGAATATAATGACATTTTTTTATTTGAAGCACCCATTTAACATTTATAACTTTACCTTTTAGACTGGAAGGTCAAAGAGAGGCTTTTCTTTCAAAAATTGTTTAAATATTCTTTTAGTCATTATATAATTTTGATGCAATAATCAAATGCAATTTAGTGTTTTTAAATTTAAAAATGTTTTACTTTTTGCAGGTTACATATTGGTACAATTTTTAATATTCTTTTTCTGACATTTTACGATCCATGTTCTCTTTTTTTCTGCCACCCCTCCTGAAGAAGGCAGGTAAATGATATAGGTTATACATATGTTATTATACAATACATGTTATCATGTTTTCATGTTAAGAAACAAGATCTATAATATTTACATTAGAAAAAACATCAAGGAGGAAATGCAATTTAATTTATAAGCATCTAAAAATCTTAAGGAATAAAAGTACCTAATATATATAGCTTATTTAGGGACACTTTATAAACCCAGCATTTTCTGGGCAAAAATACCTAAGTAAGAGAGGAGGCATGCCACACTCTTTGAATGCAGGCAGCTTTGTTAAGTTAGGTGTCACTGTATATATCTGGAGTTTCCATCTGTTTCATGGTAAATTTTATAGTTTTCCTTCAGAGAGTGAGAAACAGTCTTTAAAGCCTACTCCATAGATCTATTTGAGAGGGTTGATGTCATTATATTCCCTAATCATCACCTTGTTGATGGCTGAACAACCTTTCCATTTCTTTTATATTTTTCTTTGAGACAACCCTGTTACTAGTGACTTCAGTAGTAACACTAACCTCATGGGGAGCAGGATATGTCTCATTTTTATCTTTGTATCCCTAATATTTAGTTCAATGGCTGTTACATTTAAGAGTTCTTCATCTGAGTTCTATAAGAGTTTTTAATTAATATTTTGATAATTGTATTTTGATATAATTGTTTTTCTTTGTAACTTTAGTTTTTGATTTTGTGCATTTTATAATATTATTCTGAGAAGGTATTTATTAGGTTTCACCAAACTGCCAAAGGGCTCCATGGAAAAGAAAAAGTTTAAGACTGAGATAAAATGTAGATGCTTAATGAATATTTGTTGTGTTGAACTTAATTATTTTCCCATATTTACATTACTAGAAATAGAAACCCCATACAACACACTTTATACACATAGCTTGACTTTTTTAAAATCTTGTTTTAACAATAAAGTCTGAGATAGAAAACTTTCCCCTTCTATCTTATCTATTTACATACTCTTTGTGTTTCAATACATTGAACTCCTAGTTTTAGCTTGCTGGTTCTAAAACCAGGTTTTTTTTTTTTTTTTTTTTTTTTTTTTGTTTGTTTGTTTGTTTGTTTTTATGCACAGAATAAGCCACATATAGCCACTGTCCTTTGGAGAGAAACATCTGGAAGGGTCCAGAAGGAAATCACAAACTTGGACTGTTGACCTCAACAGAAGTTGAATCTAGATTTCTCTTTAACAATGAAGGCCTTCAACTCTTTTAATTAAATCAGTTTATCAAGTGTAGTTTGCAAAGTTCACACAACACTAATTAGATTAAAGATTAAAGGGAGCCCTAAAAGTAAGCCATAACTCAGATTTCCTTAACTGAAAAGAAATTATGGCAAGCCTAATAAAAATCAGGCAGTGGGCCCACACCATTTCAGTGTTCTATCCTCATTTATTTTGTGTCCAAGAGCATAAATTCATGAGGTAACTAAGTATTTTCTTCAGGCAGGCAGCTTTGCTTGGGTGCTCTTAGCATAGTGAAATGAGCAGTTAATGTATTAGTTGTTATGTGAAATCCATCCTACATCAGGTCACCATCATTCTATAAATTAAGGCTGTGCTTAGATTTAAAAGGAAATTTTGTTTCTTCCCCACCCCCCCCATACCCCTTACTCCCCACAACTCTTTATATGTCTGTTTTAAAATCACCAGATGATCTCTAAAGTGCCCTCTTGCTCTAAATCTCACAATAATATGTTCCCTTTGGAAATCTGCTTTCAATATCTTCTCTTCCATCTTTCCCCAATAATTTTGTCATACCAACAAAGTTGGCATCATCAAGAAACTACCTAACTACTTAATTAGCTACTTTGAATATCTATGAAATTCTCTGCTTGGTCAACTCCAGTATTTAAGCAAGTGTCCAGAATGAACATTTATTCCAGACCCTTCTGGGCAAACATAAGTGATATATGAAGAAGCAGATTCTAACAATAACTTCACTTTGATAAA
Source organism: Gracilinanus agilis (assembly GCF_016433145.1). Lineage (NCBI taxonomy): Eukaryota > Metazoa > Chordata > Mammalia > Didelphimorphia > Didelphidae > Gracilinanus > Gracilinanus agilis. The sequence continues at coordinate 432,522,432 of NC_058130.1, read as the reverse complement.
GAAAGCCATTCACAGTCTCTTATTGCAATAAGGATCAAAACAGCATTATTATAAATGTAATAACTTGAAATTATATGTAAGGTTCAAGACTCAATTTCCTTACTACAACAGTGTGAAGTAGTTAATATAGCTATTTTGCTCATTTGAGAGAAGAGGAAACTGAATCTCTGAAGATTAAGTGATTTGCCTATGATCATACAGATGGTAAATACTTAAAGTGGCATTTCAATCTAAGCCTCCTGCCTCTAATTTTAGCGCTTCGTTTATGATTCCATTCTGCCCTTTCTTTTCCAGCATTTTTAAGTTCATTTATGTTCTATGGAAAAGTTCACCGATTTTTATGTAGAAAGCTATCTATAACCTTATTGTTATGATGCTGAGGGCCCCCTGTCTGGCCAGAGCAAGAACTTTAGTGACTTAGATATGTTAGAACTTTTGTGAACTTAGGACAGAGAAGACCTGTCAAAAAGAATTCATTTGATGATGGAGATTTGATATCCATCTTGTAATATGGAAAATGAAAAAAGAATTAACTTTGTTGCACAGGCACTAGAAAGTATAACAATGAATAGAGTAGAAGTTGAAATGGGGTAGATTTAGACTTGATATGACAACAACAATAAAAACTTTCTCTACAATTTAACTGAATTAAACAAAAATGTAGTGAGCTTCTTTATGAAATAGCAGAGTTGGCTCAGTACTTTTTGGAGATGAGTAAACAGAAGGTAGTCTAAATCGTACATGAGACTAGTTTGTCTCTGAGGCCCTCTGAAAACCTGAGATTCTGTAATTCTGTGATTATGTTCCAAAAACCAGTCTGGTTAAATGCACTTGTTAAAAAGTTAAAAAAAAAAGTTAAAAAATCAGTGTTTGATTATTTGGGCAAGGTAACCTGAAGCTATCATTGTCCCGCATCTTTTCATTGCTAAGCTTCTAAAATGGCTCATTGATTCTATCTATTCATCTTATTTTTATTTCTTAATATATGACAATGTGGTTTCTGACTCCCACCACTTTTACCAACCACCTAAAAAGTTATCATTAACCTCTTAACTATTAGTTCACCTAGTTTGTTTTTATTTTAATTTATTTCTGCCCTTATTCTGCTTGAACTCTTCTCTGGGGTGCTCTCTCCTCAACTGCCTTTAGTTACGCAGTTTTGGGGGGTTCTCTTTCTTCTAGTCTGACAGTTTATTTTCAATCTTCTTTGAGGAAAGGAGGGAAGGAAATTTGTATTTATATAATGCCTATTATGTATCAGATTCTGCGCTAAATACCTTACAGTATTATCTCATTTGATCCTTACAACAACTCTGTGAATTAAGCATTATTCCCATCCTCATTTTATAGTTGTGGAAACTGAAATAAACAGAAGTTAAGTTAATAATCTTATAGCTAGCAATTTTCTGTGATTGAATTTTAACTCAGATCTTCTAACCTCCAGACCCATTGCTCTATTCATCACATCCTCTAGTTGCCTGAAATTACCTGGTATTTGCATATCTGCTTATGGGATATCTCATCTATTAGAATTTAAGCTTACAGGGGAAAGGACCTGTTTTGTTTTCTTTTTTGAATATGACTTACAGTGCTGTGCATATCAGTTTATTAATAAATGCTTTTTGAAATGAATTAAAGCTGTCAAAACCACATTACCCTCTATTCTATGCAACCTTCTTTTATTGCTGGGGCAAAAATAACAAAGCAGTATAAAAGGGGCATAGAATGTTAACAGTTTTAGGGACTGTTGATCAACATTTTTTAATCTATTGGTGATATCTGCCCAGAAATAAACTATAGTCAGCTGCTCAAATAACATATGTAGATATGTTGGCTTCTTCCTAGAACCTTCCTCTCAAGGATCTTTCTCAAAAGAGAATCTGGAAACACATATCTATTTTCTTTAATATGGAAGCCAGAAGACCAGGCTTTCCCTTCCAAAGCTCTCCCTAATAATAGCCTTCATGAAGACATAGGTTATTGAGTCATTAATCTCTAGAAATTAGGAGAGTCTTTTGCAAATAGATTCTAGGGCCAAGTTGGGCAACAAACTACTTTAGTTCCCATTCACAGGCATATTGTTTTTCTCTTGATAAATTTATTAAAATAATTAAAGAAGTTGCAGCAATATAATCAATGGCAACCATTTTGAATATGAGAAATAGAGCAAACAGCATGTGAACATGGACCTGAGTGTAAGAGAAGTGGGGGGTTGACGAGGATTTTAGTTGTTCATCTTTTGTTTTGAAGAGGACCAATGACATCATGGGGTAATGCCCTGACTTGTGCATTAGTTAGATTCAAGCAAGGCAGAGTTGTACAAAGTCATTCTCTTCCAAAATCACTGAAGTGCAGTACCAAGACAAAAGTCAGGAGAATGAATGATTCCCTGGGTGGAAGTAGATGACCTTGGCATCTTCAATATCTGACCAAGTTCCCCACAGAGCATGTTTTAACTAACTTCATGGCTATTAGAACAAATTGTTTTCATCCACCCAATCTGCTCATCTGCCAGCTCCACTGGGGAACTATAACATGTGTGGGGTAGGCATTCCTCTAATTCACCAACATGTCTGAGGCTTCAGTTACATGGAGCAACAGGTGAGAACTGAGTGAAAAGTGGACACCAAAAGAGGGTGAGCAGCCCTGAAAAGGGCTCAGAAACCCATCATATCAGAGGTTCTAGTCTTTCTTAAATACCTCTTACACCACCATTTAGGTAGAGGAAATTAATGATCCTGTAAGTCATATCTGTGATCCCCTGAGCTATCAAAATTTAACTAGATTATTGAGGGTATAAGAAATAAAATTAATATAAAAGGATAGATTTAAAAATATTAGGGTTTTAAAGGGTTTATTGATAGTCATCAGGAAAATGAAGCCACGTGCCTGTTGAGTTAGTTTGAAAGTTGCGCCATGTTGTCTCCTTCTCTCATCCTGGCTTCTGCTCCCAAGGTGGAAAAGAGGAAGTACCAATCCAGTCCTCAGTCTTTATACTTTTCTCTACATTATTACTTTTCCAGCCTATGTGATTACACAAGCAAAAAAATCATGGGAAATGTAGTTTGAGGACCCCTAAACTTCCACAGGAAGTTTAGATCTGGGACTTCAAAATTAGTTCAAGGACCCTCAAATTTCCAATATCACAGATGATTCTTCTATGGAGTATTTTTGAGATCTGTATCAGGATATCAATTTAATCTTATTACCTTCCAGTTTTCAGTCATGCTTTCAGAGGCTTATTTGTAAATTCAAATCAGATGAGGTTGCTGTGATTTTCCAATATCACATTTGAACTATTGAAATTAAATGGAGGTGGAAGTGGTATGTGATTTAAGTAAGACAAAAAATTTTCCCTTCACAACTGACTTATTTTCTTTTCCTCTTACTGTCAACCTGGAAAATCACAGAACCACTAAAGTAGTCAGTAAAACCCAATATTTTAATTAGGAAAGAGATAGTGTTCAATATTTGGCTGAAACACAGAGTCAAGTACCTAAAAACCACACAAAACCAAGGGCTCTGGGACACTGGGAACAGTATCTCTGAGAGATCATCATGTGAGATGATTCTCAGGACAGTAAAACATAGGGATCTTATATACCTTTTGGGGAATTCAGGACAGGGAAGTATGATTGACTTTACAATGACCACCAGGAAATGAGGAGTCAGGGGAGCAACAAGAGAAACTTCTAAAACAAAAAGGGTACTTAACATTTGATTATATCTACTAGTCCCACCTAATCTAGGATCATTAAGTACATTAAGGTCTATTGTTCAGTCTGAACTGGGTCTGTCTGGGACTCCCCTTGGAGTGAGTTCTCAGGGGACAGGAGCAAACTTCGGGTTCCCAAAAATATAGTTGACATTACAGAGAAAGGATCATAATTTCAACTGTGATAAACTTGGAATGAGTTCAAAGACTGGAAGTCACTTCTTTGCTTTGAGACTCCATTTCCTCATTTGTGAAAGGAGGGAGTTGGATGAGATGATTTCTAACATGCCTTAATGATCTAGACTCTAGAGCTTTGAACCTATAACCATTCTGGGCAAATGTAAGTGATATACGAAGAAGCAGATTCACATTTTTAAAATTAGAAGCACAGTGACCAAAGTCACTTGCTTAAGAAACAGGCAATATAAGAAGGGGAAGGTATGTCAGTGTCTTTCAAACTAACCATGTTCTTCCTCCAGATGATTTTTCAAAACTCTTGTATCATAATGATATCGTTTTAGTTTATGTTTTGTGGTTCCCAGGTTCTTAGTGCTAGATTTCCTTATAGCATTCTAAGTAAATGGCTTTCATTGGTGTTATAGTTACAGGGAATAGGATGAAAAATCTAGAGAGAACACTACTTTGGCCAGGAGATACCTTAAAACTCCCAATCATTTTAGCTCACATATAGACATTTTCTATGAAGGAAAGGGATGAGCCAGTACTGGCAAATGTATTTCTTACTGAACAGCTAATGCTGCTAAATTTAGTTGGAAGTATAGTTCAGACAAGTTGATGATCAGAATAGTCAATAAAACTTAGTGTTCACTTTATGACATCTGCCCTCGAGGGTGCACTTTGAAAGAGCTAATTCAAATAAAATTCCTTCCAACCTCAGAAGCATATTGAAAGGATAAAGTATTCTTCAAATACCTAACTATCTCCTGCTCCCAAGCACAATACTTTGTATGTCCAAAAGCATGTGGAGGATTTAGACTTTATGACTACTGATATATGTATGGCCTGTTCATAGAGGGGAAAAAAAATGTCTATTGTCAATAGTGATGAGAGGTTTTTCTCATTTGGTAAGGCAGCCACATATTCAAAAAAATTTTTTTTTCTCCACTACTATTCCTTTTAGCTTACAATAGCAATAATAGAATTGTAATCATTTGAACAAATACTCCACCTAAAAATGATGCTGTTCTAAATGCATAAAATGATTGGTACTGTCACATTTTCTGCCACCCATTTTGAGAGGCAAAGTGATATAGTGGATTGAGCAACAGATTCACATCCCTCATCTTTCTCTTTAGTACCTCTATGACCTGTTTGTTGTTCAGTCTTTTTGGTTGTTGTCTGTCTGACCCTGTTTTGGTTCTTTTGGAAAAAGATATTGGAATGGTTTGCCATTTCTGTCTCCATCTCATTTTATAGATGAGGAAATGGAAGCAAACAGGATTACGTGACTTGTCTAGGATCACATAGCTAGTAAGTGTCTGAGATCAGATTTGAATTTAGTTCTTCTTGACTTTAGGTCTCTAACTCTAATCACTATACCACCTACTTGCCTGTATGTTCTTAGAAGAGTTGTTGATGGTCTCTTGGACTCTGTTTTCTCATTTATTAAAAAAAAACTCTAGTTGAACTAGATAACCTCTAGGGCCCCTTCTATAATTAAATTCATGATCCTTACTAATGTTCTAACCCAGGGTTTGATCAATCTCAGAGACATATGAGACATTGGTCTAATCTGGAGAAATAGCATTTTGTTTTGAAAGTAAAACTGGGTCTATATTGCTATCTAAGATATTCTTATTTGTCATGTAAATAAGAATAAATCAATAATCTCTTTGACCTTATTGATTGTTGTGAGGAAGATTAGATTAGGTATTGATTATGTATTGATTAGGAAGTACCTAGCAGGAAGGAGCTGGAGCTGGGAATTCCAGGTTGGAATGAAGGAGGAGGAAGTGTGTCTGTGCCCTGAGTGAGGACTCCATTAGTGGTAGGCAAGAAACTGTTGCCAGCCTGGGAGACCTCAGAGCAAAGGACACCTTGCTTCCTGTTTTCCCCTGGGATCCTGAGTGTGGCATCTAGCAAAAGGACAAATCTACAGAGCCAAGGGAGGAGGTGAAGTTTGAGAGCTGGTGGACAGTGCTTCAAGCAAAACCTTCTCTATTTGGTACCTGAGACAACCTAGCTCCTGGCATCCAGAGATCATCAGTGGATTGTAGTGAGAATCCCAAAGCCACAAAGCCCAGCTGTACTCAAGCCTGGCAGGTTCCAGGTTTGAGGCAGAAACCCAGAGACTCCATTTACAGCTCCTTGGGACCTGTTAGTTTAGATCACTTAGATAGTGTAATAGAATAAGTCCTTCCCTGTCCCTGTGGGTTTTTGTGATTAGGTGTTAAGGTTTTAGAGTAGACATTCCTATCCCTCCTTTTGTTGTTCCTAATTAAACCCAGTTTCATCCTGTTACCTTGTCAGTTGAATTTAAGGCCTCTGGTCAGAGTGACAGTTAGCTGTTATTTTTCAGTTGGGAGTGGCTTAGCTGTACAAGTCATCAATGTTCAGTTTTAGTCTCTCTTAAATCCCAGAGTGTGTTCCCACAAACCCCTTAGTTAATTTATAATATCCCTGGTGACCCCATTACCCTACATATATTTTCCTACATGATTAAACACCTATGCATAAAATCCATGAGTCTTCATTTCTTTATCCATAAAATAGAGACAGCTGTTTCCTAATACTTTCACTAATGGCAGCAGAAACTTCCCCACCCTTAGCAATCTGATTTCAACATCTTTGTTCGCCAAATTTTTGTGATAGTAAATTCTCTGTTTAAAATTTTAAATGTAAATTTTATACCTAATCATATTTGTGAGAAAAACAGGTTGTTTCTAGGTAATAGATGATTTTGAATAGTAAGTTAAAGGATTTGAAGTTTATATTTGTAGTGATTTGGTTTGATGACTTCTGGGGTTATTCTATCTTTAAATAGATATGACTCTATGATCATTAACCAGAGGAGGAGGGGACCTGAAACTCCTCTTACTGAGCTCCAAGTTGTAAGGAAAATGTGGGTATCTTGGTGACTTAGTAAGGATAGCAGCTTGGAAAAGAAACTGCATCAGGAGATAGGCTACGTTACTCTGAGGTCACAATGTTCCTAGCTATATCAGCAGAGGACAGAAAGCAGTCCATGATAGTAGAGTGTTATGTCAGTGGATGATAAGTATCAAACAGTTCAGGTAGATTTGTGGTATGGATTTTATAATCTAAATATTGTGAGTTGCTATGGAATACTTGAGAACCATTTAGCATTAATTTATTATCATTTGTCTTTTTGTAGAATAAATATTTACTCTTCTTTTAATTTAAAAAAATTCTCATCTGATACCTGATGAACATATGTTTTAATATTGACAATTTGGTACCAGTAGACAAAATTTCTGTGAGGAGATATTTTATCCGGTTTTTAGTGGCAGAGTTTGGGAGGAGAAAGGGGTTGAGTCAAGTGAATCAATATAAATTGGGTATTGGTTTAATATAAATTTGATTCCCATCTCCAATCAATCCTTTCTTTAATCTATACTCTATGTAGTTGTCAAAGTAATATTAATATAGGTCCAATCATGTCACTCTTCTGTTCTGCAAGTTCCAGTGGCTCCCTCTTGCTTTTAGGATCAAATATGAATCCTAATGGCATTTAAATCCCCTCACAGTTTGGTTATAGTCTATCTTTTCAGACTTGTCATACGTTACATTACTTTCTTGCATGCACATCATAATCTGGGAAATTGGTCTACCTGATATTGTCCTATATACAGTATTCGATTTCCTATATGTATGCTTTTATATATATTATCCTTAATCCCTGGATGGTATTCCCTTTTCCATTTTATATCATGTAGTCTCTAGTTTCTTTCAGAAATAAACCCAAGTGACACATCTTAAATGAGGCCTCTTCTGATTTCTCTGGAAACTAGTCCTCCCCCTTTTCACCAAGTCATGCCCCTTTACCTATGTAAAAAAAGTAATTTTTATGTATTTTGTATTTACATATATGTGTACATGATATTTTTCCTAATAGAATATAATCTCCCTAATTACTAATAACCCAGACTTTTTTTAAGACTAAGATTTGCAAAGTTTTATATCTATCTGTCTGTCTATATTTTATATCTAGCTGCCTGTCTGCTTGCCTGACTGTCTGTCTATCTCTCTATTATCTCTCTGTCTCCGTCTGTATGTCTCTGTCTCTGTCTCTCTGAGGGCTAGAGATATCTAAATATCTATATATTACAGTTCCAAAATCAGAGCAACATTGTGAGGTAATTGCTATCATTATTTCTATTTTATAGACGAAGAAACTGAGGCTAAAAAGTTAAATGATGTGCCCAAAGTCATACAGCTAGGAAATGTCTGAGGAGGCAGAATTTTACTTTGGGTCTTCTTGACTTCAAATCTGATATCAATCTGAGCTGGTACCACTGACTCTAAGAGAGCTTTATTGGTCCCTTCCAGTTGCTAATGTCATCATTTCTAAGGGTAACTTTCATCTATTCAGTATTTATATAATTCTAATTTGTAGATGGCATTTCCTAATTAGAATAAGCTCCCTGAAATTAGAGATGGTTTTTTAAAAAATATATATCCCCCAGCACATAGTATGTGCTTAATAAATGTTTGATGAATGATTGATTAATTTCTGTGGGCCCTTTATATCAGTGCCATTTCTAACAAAAGGTCTATAATTTTTACCATTACTTACATACATAAATATAATGGTCTACTTACTATTTACCCATTAAACACATAAGGTACACATTTCCTACTTCCCTTGTTCTCTTCTCCCTGAGAATTCTTGCCTAACATCTTTTGCTTATTGACTCTCTGCCTCACAATGAACGCTCATTCTTATGATTTCCTAGAATATTTCAATTAATCAAACATTTACTAAATGCATACTATGTGAACATGTGTGTGTAACAGTGCTATAAGAAGAATAGTTTAGTCAGTGCCTGTGGGCCAGATGCAGCCCCCTGAAATGTTCTATCCAGTTTTGTGAGATTACTCCTAATCTGAGGAATACAATAAGTAGGATACAATACAATGAAATTTTGAAAGAGCTGCCTTAGAAACAGACTGACAGATGAGCATTTCCTTTCCTTCGGCCCCCTCTTTATGTTGTTTTTTTTTTTAAACCCTTAACTTCTAGTATCTTGGCTCATAGGTGGAAGAGTAGTAAGGGTGGGAAATGGGGGTCAAGTGACTTACCCAGGGTCACACAGCTGGGAAATGTCTGAGGCCGGATTTGAACCTAGGACCTCCCATCTCCAGGCCTGACTCTCAATCCACTGAGCTACCCAGCTGCCCCCTGTCCCCCTCTTTAAAAAGTTTGCCCATCACTGGTTTAGGTCAATCAGAGTCTATACCTTCAGGGAGATCACAGTATTCCAGGAAAACTGAATATATACCCAAAAAAACTCAACTGTGGTAGATTTGTATTCTCATCTATGTGGATATTTCCTCCAACCAATGATGCAGATTAGAACAAATCCATGACTGCTCATCATGTATGACTCATGTTCAGGGCTTCTAATAATACATCATAAATGAAGTATAAACACAGCAGTTTATGAAGAATGAGTGAGAGAATGTCATGACTGGCACCAAGGATCAGACAAAGATTCTGGGAAGAAGTAGCAATTCAATTGGTCTTCAAGGATGAGTAAGACTCAACAAGTGATGGAGAGGAAGAATATTTTGGATAGAAGGAAAACTTTAAACAAATACATGAAGATGGGTAAGTGCAGTTCATGAATAGAGAATAGGACTGGTTAGAGCACAGAACATGTGAAAAGGTTGTAGATATCTGGGAATGCTAAAATTATACCAATTCAATTCAATTCAATAAGCACTTATCAACCACCTGCTGTGTGTCAGGTACTACCATATTGTGGAGGATTTGGTTTCTAGGGAATGGAGTTTGGATATTTTTTGTTGTGGTTCAGCATGCAATCAGTTTCTGAAGATTTGGGGGCAGAGAAGTTATGTAGAGAGCTAAAGATCTATGGATGAGGAAGATAAAGGTAAGTAAGGTGTGGTGGAATGGACCCAATATCTGCAGACTTGGAAGATAGTGGTTAAAGTTCAACCTTTGACAGTTACAAAATGTGTGACCATGAGTAATTAACTTCACCTTTCTAAAACACAAATTTTCATGTATAAAATGGATATTATGGTCATAGGCTCAGAAATGCCTGAAAGAACTACTTCCCATGGTTATTTCAACAATCAGAGATGTTGTCAAAGAACTTTATAAACTTGAAACTTGAAACACATATATCATCTATGATGGTCATGCAGCTATTAAAGACAGATTAGTGTTGGGGTGGGAGGGAGAGTAGAAGTAAAGATATCTTTAAGTATATTTTAGAAGGGATGTAATGAAGACTATTGTAGGGGTGCTCCTAATGGGAATATAAAGGAGAAGAAAATATTATACTTTCAATTCAGAGGTAAAATTGATGGCATTTGGTACCTGATTAGATATGAAAAATGAGAGAGAAGAAAGAATCAAAGTTCCAGTTAAACAAATATTTATTAAGTGTTATGTGTTTTAATAAGCACAGAGGTTACAAAGATGAAAATGATCCTTCCCTCAGCAAAGTGACATTCTATGGGAGGAATATTCAATGTAATATAAATACATAGTAAGAAGGATTTGATGTCCTCCCTACCCCCAGCTCAGTCAATGTAATCCTACAAAGTAAGGGAACAGATAACAGAAGAAATAAGGTATTAAAAGGTTAACCAAATATAAGGAAATTTCTAAATCCTATCATCCCTTTACAAAGTGTGAAGTTCTCTGATTCAACTGGAAGGAAAACTTGGCATTGTGTGTTTAGAGATATTCCATATCCCGTGAGCCCCTTAAAAAGCTAAGCTGACCAATCTCTGAAGACAGCTAAATAGTTAAGGAGTTTAAAGAATTTAATCATTCAAAGCAAGCAACAGTCTTGTGGGATTTGACCCTTTTACTGGAGCTGGGGTAGGGTGATTGGTGAAGGAGATGAGATTTTTCTTCATCTCACTCCTGCTTTCTCATTGCCAGGAAGTTTTGTAGCAAGACTACTTGCCCAAATAAGAGATATTGTATTCACTGAGGTTCAGAGATATACACTTTCCCAAAGGATACAGACACAGTGAGATGTTTTAAAGCCGAAAGTAGCTTCAAAGAGCAGAACCCCTATCAGGAGAAAAGAGATTCAACCACTGATACAAAGAAGGATTGTCTTGGGCAAAAGAGCTCATTTGCTCAGAAGAGTCTGTTTTGTAGCTATTTTTTTTTTTAGTAAATATCTTTTCTTTGAATTAATTTGGCCCGTTAGTCATTAAAGGGAAACACCATTGGCAACTTGTTTTAGAAATGTGGACACACAGAGTACCCTAGTGCCTCTGAGCATAATCATGTTCCTGGAAATTCAACTTGAAAACCTCTGAGCACTTAACTGAGAAGCTAGCTTTAAAGAAGTCTTATCATGCAAGGTAAAATTGAATAGACACAAAGGAGAGATGCAAAGAGCTAAAGAGCTTTAGAAATATTTGAGGAAAGAGAGATTGCTTTTGATACTGAGGAACATACCATAGTCATAGTGACAATCAATCTGGTAATAATCATTTATTAAGTGTATATTAGAAACTGCTTTGATGGTGAGAATTGAAAGGAAAAAAATGAATCATTTGCTTCTCTCAAAGAAGCTTCATTGTCTCAGGGGAAACATCCTGTTCAAATACACTAAAAAACATAATACATACAAATAGAAAGTAATTTTGCCATGGAGGCATTAGAAACTGTGGAAGGAAAAGAAGGCTAAACACTTGAGTTTATACCTAGCTTCATATGGAGTAATGCAGTAATCGAATAAATATAATGAAAAATATAATAAAATAATGGTAAAAGGTAGAGATGCAGAAGGAATTGAGGACATGAAGGATAGTGTGCCCAAAGGCAGGAAATGAGGAGATAAAAGGTTGCATATTCAGGATAATATATAAGCAAGTTTATCTAATACATATTTGTCGATCATGAATTTGTATCTTCTAATAAGCTAAAATGAAACAGATAAGGAATTCCATAAACAAAAAGCATGGTTATAGCCAATTCAATTACACATGTGTAGCTAATCTACAACAAATGGTGCTCTGATGACCTTCTATTGATAGCTAGTACATGTCCCGCCTGCCTAGCTTTCTTTTTAGTTTTATTTATGTTAAGGGAGAAGGCACACATTTTATGTGAGACATTAACTTTTAAACATTACTTCTCTCTTCCTTTATAATAATAGCATTAATAGTAATAATTATAACTAGCAACTCTGGGAGGTAGGTGTCTACACCTTTTTAAAGGCCTATAAGAAATACATAAAATTAGAATCTATTAAATTGAGATTGGTAGGGATTTCTTAAAATCTTATTGCAGAAAATTATAGATATTCTATCTTTGAGGGCTTTTAGCCACACCTTCATATGGACCATAAAATTATGAGGTTCATAGCTATGAGGGATTTTAGAGATTATCTAGGGCAACTGTTTCATTTTATGGATGATGAAACTGAATCCCACTGATGTTTAATAACTTACCCAAAATGTTGTAAGAAGTAAGTGGTAGAGATATAATGTGACCCTCATCATCTGACTCCAAATTCCACTTCACCAATTTGGCATTCAACTTATGGTATAGGCATAGTTTAACAAGTAATACAGTCATGCTCCATTTAAAACCATTGTTGAAAGTATAATATGGCTGAAGTCGTGTTACGTAGTGCTTAGGATCCAACTGAAGTTCCATAAGATCATAGAGGAAGGGGAAATAACTCTATTGGATCATGAATCTGGAGATGATAGGAAACTTGGAGGCTATCTAGATCAAACCCATCATTATACAGATGAGGAAATTGAGGCTTTGGCAGGTCAAAGGACATTCTCAAGGCCACACAGGTAGTAAACATCAGGGGACATATTTGAACCCAAGTTTCCTGTTTCCAGAATCAGACACTCTTTCCCCTCTACCATAGAATGGGGGTGAAAAGGTAAGAAAACAATAAGTTGCAGAGATAGACTTGAGTTAGAAAGAATAAAGATATCAGGTAGACAGAAGAAATAGACTCCTATTCAGAGGACATCAACAGGTACTCCTGCTTGCCTTAAATCTTTTAGTTACTTATGATACCCACGAGTCAATGTTACCCCTTGTCAGTAGGGGGAAAAAAAGGCTGCCTCAATTAGAAAAAGGTATCTGAGGAGACCTCATGGGGCCTGACACAAACTAGTCTTTCAGATGTAAGACACTGGAATCCAATTCAAGGTTTCTTTAGGAAACCCCATGATGAAATTTTTTGGCAGCATGGTGATGTCTAAGAATTTAGTTCCAGTCTGCTGGCAGAAGGCTGTCTCCCACAGTTTGCCAACCCCTGCATGGTGTAAACACACCATGAATCATTTCTTGATTTTCTCTTGGCATCAGCTGCTTAGCTTAAGTCCCCTTCCAACTTTCATACAGTAGGCTGACCTCTTTCCAAAATACTTTCTCTATACCTTTTTAAAATCCCATAAAACATGGCCGTGGCATTTATGGGAATGAGGACTGCCAAATTACATGCAGTTAAAGAAGCAGGAATGGTTATTCATAAAAGTCTCAACATCTGAATGGCAGGATTATGCTTAATGTCAAAAGGGTAAATAGGGATTCTTGTCAGTATTAACATGCAGACATAAATACTATGTTCAACACAAACAACAGCACTAACTGATTCCAGAAAAAAGAAAAAAAAAATCTAAGTAGTAACTGTTTTCATTGTCTTGGTCAGAAACTCTTATATTTCACAAAGCACTCTCATTTCTATAGGGGGATTCACATGTTAACTAATAATATACATTAATTAGCAATAATTGACTTTACACAGGATAATGTGCTTGATTCAAGGAATAATGTCCTATGAGTGACTTGAGAGACCCGAAATAGCCTGTTCCTTGAATCAAGTACAGTGTGGATTTATGTGGATTAAAGGTATTAAAAAGCTTATATCACTGTTAAAAGCCACCAGAGGGAAAACTTGTGGTGATTCTAGAAAGATGATTTATACAATAGTTTATATTGAATGAGATATTTAAAATTATATTGGAGAATATACTTCTGTGATTCTAGATAGTGATTCCCAAAGTGGGTGCCACCACCCCCTGGTGGGTGCTGCAGCTATCCAGGGGGGGTGGGGGTGGCCACAGGTACATTTGGGGGCAGTGAATAACTGTAAGGGGGTGGTGATAGTATGTGACAGGGGGCGGTAAATAATATTTTTTCTGGAAAGGGGGCAGTAGACCAAAAAAGTTTGGGAACCACTGCTCTAGAAGGATGATTTATACAATATTTTATATTGAATGAGATATTTAAAACTATACTAGAGAATATATGCACAATGGAAGGGAGTAGATGGTGCAATAAATCTTTTGTCTCTCTCTTCTACATTATATCAACATGCAGCATCATGGAGTAGTAAAGGAATTTGATAGGTAATTCTAGAAAAAAAACTAATAAAATATTTTTGCTTTAGGTTTCTTGAAAATTTATATTAAAATATTATCTATATAGATAAAATGTTAGGTAAGAGCTTACATAATTTGTTATAGATCAGGCCAATATTTTATCTCCCTTGGGTATTTTATTACTCCATCCATTGAGGAAGTATGCTGTAGTTGCTAGAGAGATGCTCACTAGGTCAAAAAATAATGGATTTAAGTGCCTCCTTTGATGCATGATGACTAGTGTCCTTGGATAATTTATCTAATCTATAAGCAGCCCAGACAATTCCTTAAAACTATACATTGCAGAGTCGTTGCCTAACTGCACTGTATTTTTAACCAGAAGTTCCTCAAGCTATTAAAATTGTAATGCTAAAAACTTCCCACTCTCCATTCACTTTCTGCCTTCTACTGGAAAAAAATGGGAAAAAAAGGCTTTAGGACTTCAGAGTTTCATTAACTATTGATGGAACATCTACACACTACTCCTATTGGTAATTTAGTCTAAAATTTATAGTCACAATAGTCATGTAACTTTTTATTACTCATGAAGCCACGTTAGTTCTCATGAGATCAGTGTTTAGAGAAATATGCGACTCCACTCCAGCTTCTGCAAAGGTTTCATGTTTTTAAAATTAATAATCATTTCTTTGCTATTTGTTTTTCCTCTAGAGCTGTTCTGAAGAAATAATTCTAAGAGAATTAAAGAGAGAATCAGGGGGGAAAAGGAGGAGGAGGAATTCCTCTCCTGTTTGCCTATACATAGAAGGTAGGCTATCTATCATCCACAGCTTGGATTCTTTAGTAGTGCTTTGTACATGTGTAAATACTGAAACAATGGCCCCAAGACTAAGCACTCCCTGAAGACTAACAGGAACTTGAATTATAACCACAGGGGGGAAAAAAAGTATTACCAGTATCTGATAATGTAACCATTGCATTTTAAATGAATAACAGAAAATGCAACTGATATTTTCATTTTCTCAACATTTTAAAAATAAATTAAAATCATCCTATACTTTAATGATTTCACTCTCATTGAATTGGAATACTCAGTGTCCAAAAAAGAGGCTATAGTGTCATAGGCTACTTAATGATAATGGCAAATCTGAGTTATCTGATGAATTTCTATCTATCTTTATAACTATCTTTATAGTCTGTGAGGCTGCCAAGAGGAAAATTTATCAATCAGCTATTTACATTCCTCCACTGAAGTCAAACACTTGGGATTGACCAAGACAAAGAGGTGACCCTAGGTTTTCATAGGCTTTAATAGTAGAGATAAATGCTAGAAGGCTCTACCATGCTGAAAAGTTATCTCTCAGAATCAGAGAATTTGAGAAGGGTCCTCAGTGGCTTACAAGTACAACTTTTACACAAATGGATCCCCATTATAACATAATTGATAAGTGCTTATCCAACTTCTTTTTGAAGATCTTCAAAGAAGAAAACTCATTACTTCTCAGACAAAGCATTCTATCTCTCTTTCATTCTTTTTTAACTCTATTGTTCTTTGTTCTGCTCTATGGAAAAAAATAGGAAAAATAATTTTAATATCCCCTATCTACCTTATCCATATGATAGCTCTTCTAATATTGAAAAGAGATAACATGTTCCCCCTAAATCTTTTTTTTCCAGGCTAAATATGTCTACTGCCTGCAAGTGATTCTCATAAATCATGAACTCAATGCATTTACATGAATCTTTATTGTCCCCAAGGAGACACTCTCTAGTTTATCAATGTTCTCCTTAAACCATGTGCACAGAACTGAATACAAACTCCAGATAAAGTCTGGCCATAACAGAGTATAGAGAGGCTATCACTACCCAATTCTTGATAGCCTTGTCACTTTTTAATGCAACCTAAGATGATATTAAGATTTTTTATTATGACTGCTGACATTATACTGCTGATCCATGTCGAGATTGCAGTCCCTAAAATCCACAAATCCCTTACAAAACTCCTGCTATATATCCATGGTTACCTCATCTTCTGTTATGGAGTTGATTTTTTTTTTTTTTTAGGACTAATGTTCATCTTTTGGTTAAGGATTTCCTCTAATTAGATATAGATCAATTATCTGGCCAGTCAAGTTCCTTTTGGTTCCTGAATCCTTTCTTTCATTGTATCAACCATGTCTTTAAGATTTGTATCAGTTGCAAACTTGAAAAGCATACCATCTATGCCTTTATCATAAGCCATATCATATCAAGCAACTGACAAAAGCAAGGGGCTAAGATCCCTGTATTATTCTGTTGGAGATCTCCTGCCACATTGAAACTAAATCAATTATAATGCCTCTTGGTAATTAGCTACCCCACCAGAACTTAATTCATCTAATTGCATCAGTATCTAAGGCATATCTCTCTATCTTTTCCATAAGGACATTATGAAATATTTTAGCAAAAGTTTTCCTTCAATTGAGATGAACTATTTCTATAATATTCTCCTTATCTAGTTAATAATCATGTTTAAAAACAAAAAGGAATGAGGTTGGACTGGCATGAGTAATTGTTCTTGATGTTCCTTGATTTCCTTTCTAGATATTCAGTAATTAGCTCTTTTATCTCTTTTCAAGAATTTTCATAGGAATTCAGATCAAGCTTATTCATTTATAATCTGCATTATAATTATATAATCTGCATTATAATGTTTTTCCCCTTTTTAGAAAATGGGTACATCCTTCCCAAAACAAGTGATAACTCTCACATTTTCTATGTCCCCTAAATATCACTGATAGAGGTTCTTCAATTACATCTTTCAGCTATTTTTGGATCCAAAAATCTAGTTTATCTGGGCCAGATAACTTGAATTCACTAAGGGAAATGAGGTTATCATACTGTGTCCTTTCTTACCTTGGCTTTCAACTGCATGTTATTCAATTTTTTTCTCTTATTTCCAGTGAAATCTGTAAACCAGTCTAGATGGGTTGAGAGCCGGGAATCTCTTGAATCAGTGACCAGTTGATGACAATATTTGTCAACAGTAACTTATGAAACTATCTATTAAATTAGGGCATGTAGGAGTTACAGTCTGTTAGGAGAGGAAAAACTGACAGTGATGAAATCATGGTTTTTGTGAACATTAAAGTATATATGTCAACGAAAATGAAGCATCCATTTTGGATGCTGAATATGCTTTGTTAAGATGGCTTCAATTTTATAACCAAAGTAAGTACAAATGCTGGTATGTAACTCCTGTTGACATCCAAATAAAGAGACTATAGAACAGTCAGTGGAGACAGAATGACAGAAGCTTGAAAAATTTGAAATCTTGTTCCCATTGGGAAAGTATATCTCTCCTCCCGTAGCTTTAATTTTGCTACTTCTATATAGAATGAATTTCCAGTATGGAACAATAAAATTGCCCAACATTTGGCTTTTTAAAAATCCATTATGACTGGCATATAATGTGCTCTGAATTAATGAGGGCTTTAAAAAAACATTAGATGGATTTCACTGTCTTCTCTTTAACCAGACCAACATATTTCAAAATCAGTTGAAACTAAATTTGCTTTGTTTTAGCACTTTCTTTTTTGGACAAGTCAAACCCATAAATTTAGACAATGTGCCACGTGAAATAATAATGGGTTATTTTTGCAGTTGGTAGGTTAGCAATATGATCCAACATAGTGGCCTCTAACAGTCAAACTATAGCAAAGGAACCATTTTAAATTTGAGAATTTACCAGAATATTGTTTGGTACTGTAAGAAGGACTGTATAAATTAAAGGACCATTTTCCTAGGCTTGAGCTTAGAATAAGATGTTATTATTTTTCTTCTTGGACATGAAATAGGCTTGAGCAAGGAGAATGCAGCATGATATTATGGAAAGAAGGAGAATTGTACTTGGAATAAAAAGTTTTAGATGGACATTATAGATCCATCATATATTATCTGTGATCTTGGGCTTAATCTTTCTGAGCTTTAGTTTCATTTTCTTATGTCATACTCTAGTCTTACATCCTGGAAAGCTGGCTTCTCAAGGATTTCCAATGGGGTTGGTTATAACATCTGTCCCAGAATTCTTTATGTCTTAAAGACCTATGTTCAGGATTAAAGAGAATGAAATAATAGTAAAATAGTCTGTTTCTTAGGAATGCAGGGTTAAAAGTGAGAAAATGGTGCCTTTCTCCCACCCAGCTTACTTTAAGTATCCTTGCTGTGGGTGAGTGACAGTCACATCTTGACCCTAGAATGACAGATTAATTATGCATTCCCCAAATATGATTGTCTTAATATGGCTCTTAGGGAGAGTTTATTTCTCCAAGTAAGACTTTGATTCCTGCCAGGAAGGGAGCAGAAGGTTGAAACCAGAGGATGATATCTCTGCTGTCCTGAAAGAGAGAGAGAGAGAGAGAGAGAGAGAGAGAGAGAGAGAGAGAGAGAGAGAGAGAGAGAAAGAGAGAGAGGGAGGGGGTATTGGGCTAGTCTTCTTCCTTAAATATTATTTATTACTCCTGGCAATATATTTTTAAGTTTAACCTAATTCCTTTTGGAAAATGAGGGACTGAAAGGTTTATATTAAAGGCTTTAATTCCACATGTTAATTCCACAACGAATACTTATAGAAAATAGCAAATAACTTTATTTATCTAAGTCAACGAAAAACTAAAAATGGAGAGAGCATATTTTTGGGAATAGATACCAGGCAATAAAAATTAAAAATAAATCTGCCATTAGGAGTGAGATTCTCAGTTCCACTGAGAGAGAAAGAAACTCAGATTTCACCCATGGGGGGGAAATTCCTTAAAGATCTTAGTATAACAAACTGAGGAGAGGAGCATGGCATGCCAGCTTCTCTTATGTTGGCTTCTTCCCAGAATCTTTCTCTCCCCTAAGTGATCTTAAGAGCTTAAGAGAGTGTAGAATCACATGTATTTTCTCTTAAAGCTGGAAGATAGATTAGCTCAAATCTTTTTTTTTTTTTTTTTGCTACCTCTCCCCTCCTTCTCATGCAAACACAAGACACTGACCTCCACAATGAAATGAGGAGTCCAAAATCAGTATTAGAGGATTAGGTTCCAATGGTTTGCTAGGTCTAAAAAATAGAACTTACTTTAGCATATGACATCAATAGAAAAGGCTTCTATTATTCACATGATAGGTTATTGCATTATACCTTTTTCCCAGAAGCATGTCTGTGCCATCTTCCACATGGGAGCTTCCATCATAGGTGGTCTGAGCACATAGAGATTGTCTCCATTAATTTAGTCTAACTACCTTGAGGACAGGGATTGTTTTATGTTTTTTTTCTATTGTAACCGAAGTGTTTGGCACATAGTAGGTGCTTACTCAATGGGTTAGTCATGATTTTCTAAGAAAATAATTAAATCTTTGATAGAAATATCAAAGTATTTTTTAAAAACTGGATGAAATCTCAGGCATCAATTAATTTTATTTTCTCATTTTGAATAATATTAAAATGACATACTGAGATATTCTAAGGGAGGCATTGACAGTAAGTAGCAGAACCAATATTCAAACCAATGCTTTCCAACCCTAGATTTCATATACCTTCCATTACAGCAAACTGATAAAATACTATTTTTTCCACATTTGAAGCTTTTTTGAAATGTTAATTAAATTATCAAAGAAAGATTCAAGATTCCTGAGTTCTACCACTCAAAACCTGGACTAGAACACTGGTTTATAATGCATATTTTTCTTCTGGTAAATTTTCATCCAGCAGAGGCAACTGGGTGGTGTAATATATAAAGTATGATGCCTAGAGTCAGGAAGATCTGAGTTCAAATTGGCCTTAGACATTTACTAGGTGTGATACTGAGTGAGCCATTTAAGTTCCATCTGCCTCATTCTCCTCAGTTGTAAAATGGGGATAATAACAGCACTTACTTCTGTGTGACCTAGGTAGAAAAGTTTACATTGTACACAAAATAAAAAAGAATGGAAAAATTACTTAGAGCACTAGAGTAGAAAAAAGTTCATAACCAAAAAAGTGGAAATTATCATAACAGATAAAATGAAAAATTTCCATTATATATAGTTAAACAGTCTTTACAGAAATATCTATTAAAGCTAAAATTAAAAAGAAAACATTAACTGGAAAAATGTATACATGCACTCATAGATAATATATATGTGTGTACACATATATATGTGTTTGTATATATACCTACATATAATATAATTTATTTCTTCTTTTTATTTCTTTCTTCTGTTCCTTTCTAATCCTTTAATAATATTTTTATAATACTGTTTTAATTGTCAAACCAGGGGATAAAAGATAGCATTAATTGTGTAATTCATTGAATATAGACAAGTCAGTTTAAAAAATGATGAAACAAATTCACATCTTATTTTAAAAGCCTACCTGTTTGCAGTAGAATAGTTCTATTGAATGCACATGCCTGATTGTTATACATTTTAACATTTTTTGGTTCATTATGAACAATGTGGGATCTGTAATGACTAGTCAACGATGGTGTTTTTCAGTGCATTTTCTGTTTCTCCCTTGTAATCTTATTGTAGTATATGAATTGAATAGTAGCATTGATTTTTAGTAGCTGATCCCTTGGAAAAGGGACCAGGTGTCCAAAGATTCTATTCCTAATACTTCTATTAACTACTAGATATAATTGCGTATTAATTATTACTTAATTATTAATAATTACTCATCTAGAATGCTAAGTGTATCCTAGAAAAAATAATGCAGTAGGCTAAGTTATTCTTTGGTTTCCAGTCTAATCCAAAAAACATTTATTAGGTGTTTACTATATACCAGGCACTGAGGTAATTGCTGAGGATACAACTAAAACAGAAACAAAGACAGTTACTTCCCTAAAAAGAATTTAAAATTTAACGGGAGAAGACAATATACAAAAGTAGGCAAGAAAGTAGGGGGAGGAACACAGAGATTTAAAATAAGAGATTAGAACAGAATCTATTGTGTTTTAGCTGAATTAAAAAAAAAACTGGTAGCAGTAATGATTTCTGACAAAGAGTTAGCAAAAATAGATCTATTTATAAGAGATAAACATGGAAACTATGTCTTGATAAAGGGCATCATGGACAATAAATAATATTAATAATAATTACACACACACATATACACACTCTAAAAGCACAGCATCAAAATTCTTAAAGGAAAATAAATTAGTTACAAGAGGAAATAAACAATAGAATTATAAAGTGGGAAATTCAACATTCCCCTCTCAGACCCAAATAGATCCAAGCAAAATGTAAATAAGTTTAAGAAATGAGTAAAATCTTAAATAAAAAAAGATGTGATGGACTTCTGTTGAAAATTGAAGGGGAATAGAAAGGAGTATACCTTTTCGTAGCCTTACATAGGAATTTTCACAAAAATTGACTCAGATGCAAAAAAGCATAAATTCACCCCTTTTAGACTATAATGAATTGAAATTATATTCATTTAGTGGTTATGAAAGCATAAGTTAAAAACCAATCTTAAAAAATGATTGGGTTAAAAAAATAAATCAGAGAAACAGTTAGTAATTTCATTAAATAAGGTAAAAATGAGACAATACACTGAAATTTCTAAGATACCCCCATTGAAATAATTGATAGCCTTAGCAAAGTTGGAAGATATAAAATAAACCCACATAAGTCATTAGCATTTCTTTATAGTTCCACCAGCAGTACCTAGGAGGAAGACCTATAATTTACAAAAAAAATCTACAAATGAAAAACAGATCCAAGGAACTGGAGAAATATTAATTGATCATGGATAGGCTGAACCAAAACAATAAAAATGACGATTCTCCTTAAGGTAATTTGATTATTCATTGCTATTCCCATCAAATTATGAGAGAATTTTGTGTTCAATAAATTTTAAAATCCAAGCTTTGTGGGGGTGAGATCTCACCTCTGTACAACAATTGCTGAGAAAATGTAAAAGCAGTCTGGCAGGGAAAAAATATAGACCAATATTTCACATTGTAAACAAAGATAAAATCAAAATGAATAAAAGACTTAGACATACAGGGTATATCATAAATAAATTATAGGAGCATGATAATGAAAATCTGTCCCATATACAGATAAGAGAAGAGTTTATTAGCAAAGAAGAGATAGAATCACAGGAAGTAATAAAGAATAATTTTGATAACATATAATTTAAAAGATTTTGCATACACACACAAACACATGTAGTCAAAATTAAAAGGGAAAAAAGGAAACTGGGAAAATATGTCAAATTTTCCAGACAATAGCATTATTTCTCAAATACATAGGGACCTGAGTCAAATTTATAGAAAAATAAGTAATTTCCCAGTTGATAAATGATCAAGTGATATGAATAGGCAGTTTTCAGAAGAATAAACCAAAGCTATAAATAGTGACAGGAAAAAATACTTTAACTCACTATGGATTAGAAAATGTAAATTAAAACAACTCAGAGGTGCACCTTATATCAATGAGATTGCCTCTGACATGACAGAAATGGAGACTGCAAAAGGTGAGAAGGGATACAGAAAAATTGGAACAAAAATGCTTTCTTGGCAGAATTATAAACTACTGTAACCATTCTGTAGAACAATTTATAACCCCGAAAGGGCTATAAAACTGTGCTAACCCTTTAATCTACTAATATCACTATTAGGATTGTATCCAAAATGGATCAAAGGAAAGGGAAAAGAACCTATTTGTATAAAAATATTTATAACTGCTCTTTTTGTGGTGGCAAAGAATTGGAAGTAACTTCCTACAAGTACTATCTATAATTGCACATTCCACAAGAATTTTTTCCTCTCCCCCTTAATTTCTGTTCCCTCCTTCTATTGATGACTTCCTATTTATCCTATAAATATCTATTTGTGTAAAATCACCTCTATTGGACTGTGTGAACAAACTCATACACAACCTTTCTGGGAGCAAAGATTATCTTTTACATTTCTTTGTATCAGTGTTCAGCAAAGTCCCTAACTCATAGTAGATGTTCATCAATTGAAGAATGATTGAACAAGTTGTGGTATATGATTGAAATGAATTACTATTTGCTGTAAGAAATGATGAGTAGGACTATTTCAGAAAATCCTGGAATGACATATAAAATGATGCAGTGATATTAGCGGAAGTAGGATAACATTGTACACAATACCAACAATACTATAAGAACGATAAACTGTGAAAGATATACCTACTCCTATCCAGACAATTATCCAAGAGAATTCCAAAGGACTTGTGCTGAAAAATACAATTTGTCTCGATAAAGAATTAATGAAATGTGAGTGCAGATTAAAGCATACTTTTTTTTTAACATTTATTAATATTCATTTTTAACATGGTTACATGATTCATGCTCCTCCTTTCCCCTTCGCCCCCCCCCCACTCCCCCCACCCACGGCCAATGCGCATTTCCACTAGTTTTGTCATGTGTCCTTGATCAAGACCAATTTCCAAATTGTTGGTAGTTGCATTGGTGTGGTAGTTTCGAGTCCACACCCTCAACCATGTCCACCCCGACCCATGCGTTCAAGCAGTTGTTTTTCTTATATGTTTCCTCTCCTGCAGTCCTTCCTCTGAATGTGGGTAGAGTCTTTACCATAAATCCCTCAGAATTGTCCTGGGTCATTGTATTGCTGCTGGTACAGAGGTCCATTACATTCAATTTTACCACAGTATATCAGTCTCTGTGTACAGAGTTCTTCTGGCTCTGCTCCTTTCGCTCTGCATCTGTTCCCAGAAGGTCTCTCCAGTTCGCCTGGAACTCCTCCAGTTTATTATTCCTTTT
>NC_058130.1:432406141-432498015 GCF_016433145.1 Gracilinanus agilis | reverse complement strand
CCAGAGATCTGACAAGTATACTATTCTGTGTTCACTTAGCTTGTTTATAGTTTCCCTCTTTATATTCAAGTCGTTCACCCATTCTGAATTTATCTTGGTGTAGGGTGTGAGATGTTGATCTAGACCTAATCTCTCCCATATTGTTTTCCAAATTTCCCAGCAGTTTTTGTCAAATAGTGGATTCATGTCCCAAAAGTTGGGCTCTTTGGGTTTATCATACACTGTCTTGCTGATGTCATTTATCCCCAGTCTATTCCATTGATCCTCCTCTCTATCTCTTAGCCAGTACCATATTGTTTTGATGACTGCTGCTTTATAGTATAGTTTAATATCTGGTACTGCTAGGCCCCCTTCCTTCACATTTTTTTCATTATTTCCCTTGATATTCTTGATCTTTTGTGGGGGTGGGGTGGTTGTTCAGCTCGCGATTTAGTGAGAGCTATTTCACCCCTTTATAGCATGGAATACTCGATTCCACGTACCTTCCACGCTGTGCCCTGTTGTGGGGTTCCTCCGTTCGTCTGGACTTGTTTTTATGTCCCCTTGAGGAGTTTTGTGTGTTTTGGTCAGGAGAGGTTAAGAGCTGCTTCTTACTCTGCCGCCATCTTAACCCGGAACTGCCTAAAGCATACTTTTAAAAACTTTATTTTGTGTGTGTACTCATGTTTTCTTTATGCATCCAGGCTAACATGGATATATTTTGTATGCCTTAATATGTATACTTGATACTGTTTTCCTTCTCAAGGAGTGGTAAAGGGTAGAAGGGAGAAAATTTGGAACTCATATTTTTAATAAAATATTAAAAAAATTTTACATCAAATTGGAAATATTTGACAAAATAAATTTTGAAATATTTTTGTTTACTGAGTACAGATTAAATTTTTGAAAGTCATGCAAAATTTTCCAAATATGAATAAACCTATTGTCCTCCTATTTAAAAATGCACCAAACTTACTCTTCATCTACTCTGGGCTTTACAAGAGATATCTTTTCATGGAATTACACAAATGGGCTTCTTACATTATGTGCAATAATCTAAGCAGTATGAATTCTTTTTCTTACTTGTTTCCAGAAAGATTTTAATTTAAAACCCTTCATAACTTGCTCTCCCCTATTTTTTAAGATTTTCTTATATTTTACTCCACTGCCTCTAAGTTTTCCTTGATTCAGTGACACAATTCCCCTTGCCTTTCCTTACATGAATTACTACATCTTCCAATTCCTGGAATTTTCACTGGTTGTTTCACATGCTTGGAATTCTGTGCTTCTTCATCTCCACATCCTGACTTCCCTAACATCCTACAAGTACTATCTATAATTGCAAATTCCACAAGAATTTTTTCCTCTCCCCCTTAATTCCTGTTCCCTCCTTCTATTGATGACTTCCTATTTATCGTATAAATATTTATTTGTGTAACATCACCTCTATTGGACTGTGTGAACAAACTCATACACAACCTTTCTGGGAGCAAAGATTATCTTTTACATTTCTTTGTATCAGTGTTCAGCAAAGTCCCTAACTCATAGTAGATGCTTAATAAATGCTTATTGTATGAAAGTCTAGGGAAAACCTTTTTGGTAGCCTTCCATTTTATTAGAGAAACTCTGTGATGCTCTGGGTTTGATGCAATCAATACAAAGTCATGCAACTAGAGTACTGGGAATACCTCATCATCTCTGTGGCAGCAGTTCTTAATGTCTATGGATCCCATCTAAAAATAAGATTTGAATGTGCAAATTAAAAGAATTTTTATTTCAAGAAAGTATGTTAAATTATTATGTTAAATGAAATTCTTTATATATTACATATATCCAAGTCTATGTAATGCTGGTAGGGCAATCCTTTTCTTAAATAATTTTTAATTTTTTAAATTACATGTCACTACAATACTTTAATATTTATTTTCTGATATTTTACAATCCACGTTCTCTCCCTCCCACCCCTGTCTTTCCTCCCCAAGAAGGTGTGCAATTTGATACAGATTGTACATATAGTACATATTTCCATTTTTGTCATTTGGCAAAAGATGCCACGTATTTCTTACACTAGAAAAAAGTTCATGGAGAAAATAAAGTAAAGAATTATATATAAAACACTACTAATTCCCAGCATATGCTCTTTGTCTATGACTATTAGTTGTTCTCTTATAAGAATGAGAGTTTGCTTCTATTTAATATATGTCATTTGACACTAATAATCTGAAGCTCATTGGACAAAATGATGTCTGAAGTCACATCTCTTATTACTTTAATGCTTTAAGTATGCCTACTTTCATCATTATAGATATATCCTCTGCCAATGCAGAGTGCAACTCTGTTATGACTTAGTATTTCTTCTTCAAGAAATCGTGTGTTTAGACAGAGAAAAGATGAGAAAGAAGGTATACTAATCTGCATAATGTCTTCCAAATTATGCTTAAAACAACTTTGATAAAATGACTCTAAGTGAATTCTGGAGTGATAAAATGCACAAAAGAATGGGGGAAAAACCTTTTCAGGCCAAGGGAACAGGAGGAGTCTGTTGTACCCATGTAGTAATGGAGCATAGGGCAGCATGCTAAGGTAGGTCCTACCTACATAAACCAGTACATGCTGGGGAGCACCTGAATCAGTGGCAGCAATTTCAGGAGTTCTCAGGCACAGGGAGTGAGGGGGTCAGATAACTGGATGGAAGGAGATTACATGATTCACTTTTCCATCTCTGGGTATAAGACTCTGTTGAATTTCCCCCTACTGACATTCAGGTTAAAGTCCCAGGTCACAGTCCCAAGATGAGGAGAAGCACTAGTAAACACCAGAGATTGTGGTCACTGGGGAGCAGAGGATCTTGGTCACAGTTACAAGACAGAAAAGAGTGCCTGTGATTACTCAGAGATCAGAGCACAGGTAGAAAAATATTAAACACACATCTCTTTAGATTCTACTATCTTTAGAAAACAGAAAACTTATAGATCTCCATAACTATTTGAAGGCAGCTACATGAAGAACCTAAAACTTGGGATAGTGCCCCTTCAATACAGGAATATATATATATATATGTGTGTGTGTGTGTGTGTGTGTGTGTGTGTGTGTGTGTGTATTTATTCATTTAAATCAAAAGGCAAGAAAAAGGCTGGAAAATTAGCAAAAACAATTCAACATAGAAAATTATTTTGGTGACAGTAAAAACTAAAACATCAACTTGGAAGACAACAAATCCAATACTCTTGCATCCAAAGCCTCCACAGAAAATGTGAATTTATCACAAGGCCAAATATAAGTACTGGAATAGCTCAAAAATATTTTAAAAATAAAATAAGAGAATTAAAGAAAAATTTGGAAAAGAAATGAGAATGATGCAAGAAAATCATGAAAAAAAGAGTTGACAGTGCAGCAAAGGAAGCACAAAAATATTGAGGAAATCTCTTTAAAAAAGCAGAATTGGGCATATGAAAAAAATATTTCAAAAATTCACTGAGAAAAAACACTTCTTAAAAACTAGAATCAGCCAAATGGTGAAGGAGGTACAAGGGTTTGCTGAAGAAAATAATTTCTTAAAAACTAGAATTGGTCAAGTGAAATGGATGATTCCATTGGCATAGGCATCGTAACCCCCAAAACTCAGACAAACTGTAAACAGGGAAATTCCTTTGCTCCTTTCTGTCCTTGTGACTCCTACTGAAGAACATCTGATAACTTCTATAAGACATTGAAATTATTATCATCTTTGGATCATCCTCTAGATTGAGATGGATATAGAGATGCATCTCCAGGCTATACCTCAATATCATTGGGTTGTATCTCAGGTATCCATCTGTTCCCTAAACTATGAGAGTCTTCAGGCAGACCCTGGTCAAATGACCAAACCCCTCACTGAATGCCTGAGTGTTTACCACTCTAGGATTACATGCACACCATAACATAACATCATGTCCTCACTGTTGTAAATAATATAAAAACTCCAGAACTGAGGCAAACCCCAGAGTTGTTCCACTCATGCTGTCTTGCTGGCCAAAAATTCTACATTACTAATAAATCTCCCATTTTATTTTTAAGTTAAGTTTTGGAGTCTTGCATTCTTGCAAAAGGTATCCTTCCCGAATCCAGGGATTTACCATTACACCCCACAGCAACATGAAACATGAAGAAACAATAAAAAAGTCAAAATAATGAAGAAACAGAAAAAAGTGTGAAATATATCATTGGAAAAGCAATTGCCATGGAAAACTAATCTGGGATAGAAAATGAAGAATTTATTAGACTATCTGAAATCCATGATCAAGAGCCTAAAAATTAGTTTTTTAAAAAATTATCAAGTAAAACTGATTAATATTCTAGAACAAGAAGGTAAAATAGAAATTGAAAGAATCTATTGATCCCCTCCTGAGAGAGCATCAAAAATGCAAACTCCCCATGAAAATCATAGACAAATTCTAGAACTCCTGTGACCAAGAGAAAACATTGCAAACAGCCAAAAAGAAGCAATTCAAATATTGTGGAGCCACAATCAGGATAAAACAAGACTTAGAAGCTTAGACATTAAAGGAGCAAAGTGCCTAGAATACGCTATTCTGGAAGTCAAAGGAGTTGAGACTAAAAGCAAGAATCACCTACCCAGCCAAAACAATGTAATCACTCAGGGTAGAAAATGGGAATTCTGTGAGATTGAAGACTTTCAAACATTCTTGAAAAGTACAGAGCCAAACAGAAAATGTGACCCTAAAATACAAGATTCAAGGGAAGCATAAAAATGGTAAACAGTAAAAATAAATCATGAGATCAATAAGGTTAAAATGTTTATATCATTATATGGGAAGATGATACTTATAACTCCTAAGAACTTTATCATTATAAGGAAAGTTAGAAGAATACATAGACAGAGGTGAAGGGTATGAGTTGATTGGGATGAAATATAAAGAAAATAAATAAAATTTAGATGAAAGACAAATGTACTGGGATAAGGGGGAAGGGATAAACAGAATGGGGTAAATTATATCACAAAAGGAGGAACAAGAAAGTTTTTAAAGTGAAGAAGATGGGGGAAGAGAGAAGTGTGACTGAAATTTATTCCCATCAGAATTGGTCCAAAGAAGGAAGAATATATACACTGAATTGGGTATAGAAATCAATCTTACTTTTTAAGAAAGTAGGAGCAGAATAGAATAAAAGAGTGGAGGCATGCTAATAGAAGAGGGAAAATTGCTGTATGATCAGAAGGAAAACACTTGAGGATTCATATTAGTAAAAGAGAGTAACTAGGATAAACAGGAGGGGAAAAGGAAAAAGCAATACACAGTAATCATGATGGTGAAAAAAGTTTTTACAAGTTTCTAATAAAGGCCTTCATTTCACAAATACTTACGTAGAGAAATGAATCAAATGCATGAATACAAATCGTTCTCAAAGTGATAAATGGTCAAAGAATCTGAAATGGCAATTCTCTAAATAGTATGTAGTCATGTGAAAAATATTTTAAATCACTTTTTATTAGAGAAATACAAATTAAAACAACTCTGAAGAACCACCCCATGCCTATCAAAGTGGCTATCATGACAGAAAAGGAAAATGACAAAAGATGGAGGGAATGTGGGAAAATTAAGATGCTAATATGCTCTTGGGGAAGTTGTGAACTAATTTAACAATGCCTGAGAGCAACTTGGATGTAAGCCAAAAGGGTTATAAAATCATACATACTCTTTGACTCAGCAATATAGCATTACCAGGTCTGAATTACAAAAAGAAAAAAAAGGAAAAGGACCTATAAGTACAAAAATGTTTATAGCAGCTTTTTTAGCGGAGGCAAAGAATTGGAAAATGAGGGGCTACCCATCAATTGGGATATTGCTGACTAAGTTTTGGTATATGAATGTAATGAAATACTATTTTGTTATAAGATATGCTAAGCAGAAGAATTACAGGAAAACCTGGAAAGACTTACATGAACTGATGCAGAATGAAGCAGAACCAGGAGAACACTGTACAAAATATTAGCTACTGGATGATGAACAACTATGAATAATTTAGCTATTCTCAGCAATACAGTGATCCAAGACAATCCCAAAAGACTCATGACAAAAATTCCATTTACTTCCAAAGAAAAAGCTGACATAGCATGAATCCAGACCATAGTCTATATATCATTCTTCATTTTTCTTTTGAATTTTTATAAACAAAGGATTAATATGGAAAAATATTTTGTGTTTGCCACATGTAAAATCTTTATTGGATTACTTACCATCTCAGCAAGAAGAGAGACGAGAGAATTTGGGACTCAAAATCTTAATTAAAAAAAGAAATGTTAAATATTGTTATTATATGTAATTGGGGTAAAAATGAAATATTTTCAAAAAAATAATTGAAGTGGCCAAAGATGTTATCTCTCTATGGCCATCTTGGGAATGAGCCTCTCCCAAACCAGCCCAACTGACTTTCTGATGACAGACTTCACACCCACCCATATTCTCATATTTCTTCCTTTTAATTTTCATGGAATATGCCAGAGATTATGTTCTGCTGATTGTCTTGATCACATCATAAGACTCTAGAAGAGAACAGTCATTGAAGTATGGCTATCATTAGAAATAGCATTGCAGAAGAGGCCTGATAAGCTATTATTAACAGACACATTGAAAACAGAAGTAACACTTTCTGAGAAAGAAATGTGGTGTCTGACAAGCACACTAATGGGAGAGTACCTAGACTTAGGCATTACAGCTGTTTGTAGATCAGAGTGAACCTCACAGCTGTTGATGGTCTAGTGATTCCTCCTCCTATTCCCATCTAAGATTATAAAAGAATAAACAGAATCCTTCCATGATGTTTCTGTTCCTGCCATCCATGATGATATGAATAACCATAGTCAAGACAAACTTCAGTGCAATGAATTAATATTAGATTGAAGAAGTTCCGTTATCATGTCTCTGATGGGATGTTTAGTATGATTTTTGAGTATATATGACAGCCACAGTAAGTTGTGAGTCAGTGCATACAATTAATAAAGTAAGATTTATAGAAAGTAAGCATATACTCCATTAACAAAAATTCCATCTAAAAATGATTAAAATAAAAACAAAAATTCTCTGGCATTTAAACTGGTCAGCCCTCAGCTGTCAAGAAAACTCAACTATCCACAATGATTCATCTCCCAAAGGGCTTCCAATGGCCAAGATTTTATTGCATATCATGCTTTGAGTGAGTGTACTTTTTATATTTCTAGGGACATAATTTGAATGTGGTATGACCAAATCAGTATAATTCTGTATTCACTAGCTTATTATTGCTGTGTTAAAACAAGGTAACTTGTTTGTACTGAGAAAATGCCTGCTAAGTCAGAGTTCAACAAAAGTGATTTTTTCCCAGGAATTCCTTTTTTTGGAATCTATATCCAATAATGAAAATCGCAGTCATTCTATTTCATAATAGAAAGTTTTTATGAAATTTATTGTGTCACCAGGAGACAAAATGCATTACACAGGGGCACACAAGTAAATGGTATAGTTGGGATTTGAACTCACGTTCTCCTGATTCCAATCCTATTACTTCATCCAAACTGACCCTACACAAGCCTATATAGTATCTAACAATTGAACTATGGAATCTAATATTTTCAGAACAGTCTTATTAAAAACAGACTTTGTTTCTCATATCATGTTTTGCCTTTAATATCCCATTATTGTGAACAAAAAGTGTCCTGAATATCAGGCAGTGCCACTTAAAGCAGACATTGTGGAGTGCACCTGTGTGCTCATCAAGACTGTCAACTAGTACCAGACTCCCTTCAGCTGTGCCCTTTCAAAGGGCAAAGTAGGAAAAGGGATGAATAGAATAAAATGGAAAGCACCTGGTATGAGGTGCAGATATAATACCTTGTCCAGTTCTTTGATCTTTGCCTGAAGAGACATTATAGATTCTTCTTGATTTTTATCCCCTACTTTGTATTTCACCCTGAGGATGGGAAACAATTCTCTAAGTCAACATACTTGCCTTTAAAATTAATGTATTAAAATTAGTCATTAGCTCAAGCAAGAAGCTTGATACTTCCCTATTAAGGTGTTCAATGTATGGAAATTACTTTTATACAAATAGGCAATCCAATAGCTTGCTTCTTGTTCTTTAAGTTACATTATCTATAAAAACTCAAGCAAAAGAAAAATATATGTTAACATTTATATAATGCTTTAAGATTTTTTAAAAATCACTCTATGTATATTTCATTGGAATAAACTAGTTAAAATATTTATTTATTTTGCTTATTTTACATTTCTCTCTCTTTTCTTCATTACAACCACTCAACATATCTAGCTACCATCTATCTATTCATTCATCAGTGATGTCTTTATTGATTATTTATCACTCTTCCATTAATTCTTCTTGATAGCTGAAATTTTCATCTGAGACTGACTCATATCCTCATGAAATATATTAATTCCTATGAGAAGTATTGTAAATTCTGATGCATGAAAAGATATAATTCTGTTTGGCAGCCACAGGAGTCAGTAAAATAGTCTACCCAATTAATTATTTATAGCCTCCATTATGAAACCAGGAGATGGATTTCGGCTCTAGGATCTTCATATTCTAAATCAACAGAATCCCTATTGTACAAAAGACAGTTAAGAAGAGGTAATCAAGAAGTAGTATGTCTTATTAATCAGAATACTGCAGTGGCTCCCCTGAAAATAGATGGTTCCCCTAAAAGGAGATCTCAGAAGGAGAAAAGTAGCCATGTATTGAAAAATAATTTTGATTTCAGGTATTAAGTTGCTTGAAATTGCAAATATTCCGTGACATTGACCATTCTCCAGGGATGGGAAATGGGTGAAAACTTAGCTGATATAATTCAGATAAAAAAGTATTGGAAGGATATGGAGACTCAGAAGATAAATAATGACAGACTGACAGAAACCTATGTGAACATTAGCTACAAAATATTGATATTAAAAATTAATGGCTAGGGGGCATCTGGGTAGCTCAGTGGATTTGAGAGTCTGGCCTAGAGATGGGAGGTCCTAGGTTCAAATCCAGACTCAGACACTTCCCAGTTTTGTGACCCTGGGCAAGTCACTTGACCCCCATTGCCCACCCTTACCACTCTTCCGCCTAGGAGCCAATACACAGAAGTTAAGGGTTTTAAAAAAATTTAATGGCTACCCAAGCCCAACACTGTGTATACCTCCACAGTCATTCAATGTCTTTTGACATGTTTCCTCATACTAATTAAATTGCCCTCTGCTCATCTTCTCAATGCCCCTAAATAATACTTGGTCCTCAGAAGTTACCCATTAAACACTTCACCTCCCTTTCTACTTCTTTTTACTCCCTAATGGTAGTATAGAGGCGACCTCTTTCCTGTTGTCTATAAAATTGCCAAGCATAGTATCATGACCAAATGCTGATGCTTTGATGGTTGGATCTATGAATTATACCTCCAATGTTCCACATCACAATCTTTCCCATAACTTCTCATCTTCCATGATTCTTGGTCCTCCCTTTTCAAAAATCTTCCACAGAAAATCCACTCAACATATTTTAGTCCATTTATTCAAATCAAAGTTTGGCTAAATTGCCTCAAATATATTTTTAAGCACTAATCTAAAGAACAGTCACTTAGTTTTTTTTTAATATTTGGGGAAGTTATAGCACTCTAGCTATTCATCTCTTGTTTCTCTTTCTAACTCTAATATCAGTTTATGGTCCTTACTCTTTTAAAATAAATATTTTTTGTACACATCACATGCAGATACAATTTTTAACAATTATTTTCTGACATTTTGAGATCCCCATTCTCTCCCTATTTCTCCCTACTCCCTCATCCCTGAGATTGCAGGTAATATGATATGTTATATATGACTATCATGTAATACATATTTCGATGTTTTTCATGTTGTGAAAGAGGACATAGTTCACTTAAAGAAGAAAAAAAGGAAATAAAGTGAAGGAAATAAAGTAAAAAAAATGATACGTTTCAATCTGCATTCTGACTCCATAAGTTTCTTCTATGGTGTTGGGATACTTATTCTTTTTCTTTTTAATCCTTATCTTCTTTTGGAATCAACACAATATTTTGCTTCTAAGACAGAAAAAATGTTAAGGGCTAAGCAATACAGGTTAAGTGAGTTGCCCAGGGTGACACAGCTAAGAAGCGTCTGAGTTCAAATTTGAACACAGGACCAACTACCTCCAAGCCTAGCTCTCTAATTACTAACCTAACTAGCTTCCCCAGGATACTTATTCTTGACCAAGTTTTACAACATTTCAAACAAAGAAGTCAACATTGGTAAAGTGCTACTACCTACTTTTGATTGCCTTTTAAGTTTTTAAAATCTTCTTCAATCATTCTTTCATATTTGAAGTTATATATTAGGCCAAGCCAATTTACTGACATGGGAATATGTTGCTAATGAGACTGACTTTTGAGGCAGCTGGTGGCATGAAAGTAAAAATATAAAAAAACCAAAAATTTAGCAATTTTTGATTATAATCAAGGTAGTTAGGTATCATAGTGGGTAGAGAGAGCACTGGCTTAGGACACAAAGACATGAATATGAATCTCCTCTCGCTATTTTTCTAAATATATAATCCTGGGTAAGACAGCCTCTCTCTGCCTTTAATTTCTTATCTGAAAAATGAGGTGGTTGTACTTTTTTGGCCTTTATGATCCCTTTTGGCCTGAAAT
Organism: Gracilinanus agilis; assembly: GCF_016433145.1. NCBI lineage: Eukaryota > Metazoa > Chordata > Mammalia > Didelphimorphia > Didelphidae > Gracilinanus > Gracilinanus agilis. The sequence continues at coordinate 432,487,361 of NC_058130.1, read as the reverse complement.
CTATGATTCTATAATCTGGACCAATAAAATGATCACCCATGAAATAGTGTCACTGAGCATATGGGTACTTATTAAGTATTATGGAGCAATAACTGAGATTTACAGGTATTTTTCTATGACCAGGAATGTAACTACTGTTGGAATATGGAAAATCCTGGTGTGTGTTTGTGTGTGTGTGTGTGTGTGTGTGTGTGTGATGTCTGTGTGAATGCACTTTTTTTTTCTGAAATAAAGAAAGGCCACTGGGGAAAAAAAAAAGAAAATAATGCGTAAGAAATAAAGCCATATTTTTGAGCCTCAGGCATCTGAAGTAGTCAGACCCTTTCCTATGTGCAGATGTGTGTCAGAATACTTGTAATATAAGATTGTTTTAATAATTGGAAAATGAAATAAAACTGATTTAATTGAATCAAAGTTCATCAAAAGATGCAATGGCTATGAAAGTAAAAAAAATCACTTGTATTGAGGCATGAAGCTATAATTAAGAAATGTGGGAAGTCAAAGAAATTTGCTCTTAGTAATATCAAAAACAGCAATAATGCTGTAACATATTAAAAAGGAAGTGTATATTCAGATTCAGTTAGGATGTCACATATTACTGTTGAATTACTTATTATTAAGTTTTAAACTAGTAAAGTACAATCTCACAGATTCTGTAGTAAAAAACACACCTCCCCTAATGTTTTTTAAATTGAGGAAATGGGTAATAAACTTTTGGTAAATGCTTACATAAGTAATTTCCTGAGTTTCCGCCATATATGGTATTTATAAGGTATTCCCTGCCTCTCTGTTAGGGTTTAAAGTGCCCTCGTGGGCTGTTTGTTTAATGCAAAGAACTGCCAACCACAGGTGAGCAATGTTTGGAATTGTTCACACGGCTCAGCAGCACTCCATAATTCTAGAAGACAGGCAGGGGAGACATGATGAATATATCACGAGGCAACAGGATATGGAGTGGAGATTTGTTCTTTAAATCACAATAATTCTCAATTTACTTAGAAACAAATAGAGCTTCAAGAAAGGAGTTATTGGCCATTAGCAAAGTAAGATATATACTTGTATGAAATATTCAAACTTTGAAAGAGGACAATAAGTCTTTTACCCTGGGTAAAAAGAAGGGTCATCCAATTGCTTATAACCGATCATGAAAAAATAAATATAGAATTTTATCAGTATGTCATATCAATAGGGACTTTTGACTTGTGAGATTTCAATATATACACTTTCACTTAGAATGACATCTCTCCTGAACTATAGCCCAATAGTTAGACATTTCATCTTTCCTTAATTTTCTCCTTCTTTCCTTCTTTTGTTCCTGCAATTCAGGTCATGTGTGAATATTGCCTGGACTATCTCTGACACTTGCCCTTCTGCATTCCTTTTCCATAAGGATATTATCATTAAGTCTTCAACTCTTGGTATTTTCACATCCATGGCCATACCTTTAGAGTAATATTACCCCACACCTTGGCTTGGGAACTTTGAGATTTGTGAAAGTATCCACCTAGACACTGGAGAACCAAGCCTTCCTCATAGTGACAGAGCGAGTCAATGCTTTTTTAGAGCAAGTGCATAAAGGTTAATAAATTACCATTTGTTTTAAATAGTGGCAATGGAAAGGAAGTCATTCCTTCAGCTTAACCCCCAATTTAGCTTTTTATTTTCCTCTATGAAAAGGCAGCAAGAGGGTACAGTGAATAGAGAGCTGGGTCTAGAGTCAGAAAGACCTGAGTTTAAATCCAACTTTAAACTTTCACTAATTGTGTGGTCCTGGAAAAAACACTTGCCCTTTGTTTGCATCATTTTCCTCAACTGTAAAATAAAGACTATAACAGTACCTTCATCCAGGGGTTGTTGTAAAGCTCAAAAAAGATAATATTTGTACATCTCTTGGCATATAATAAGCACTTAAAATATGTATTCCCTTCTCCCCTGACCATGTGTTAACAGAGCTGTGGAGAAAAAAATATTTCCCTTTAACTAGGTTTTGTCTGGTTAACCAAATAATGATATTTCTCACTAAAGTGGTAAATACATTAATAAAGACTGAAATAATTTTATATTTATGGCTAGAAGACATGAACCCTAAACACTGGCTTTTTGGAATAAAGGGACTTTACCTTTTACAGGTTGCTCACACATCCAATGGAAGAGCAACAGCTTTTTGAAGGGAAAGAATTCTAAAAGTGTATGTTTTCAAAGTTACTCTGGATTATACATGATTTTGCCTTTATAAGCTGACTTTGAACCTAACCTTCTCATCAAGTACTAATAAACGGAGTGCTGAATTTAGGTTCTAGTTGAGACTTTGATGCCTTAAGTGATCCTGAACTTCAAAGCCTTCTTTAAGGTGTTCATAAAACTTGAAAATCTTCTAGTAAAGCCTCTTTATTTTTCTTGATTAAGAAACTGAGACCGAGGGAAAGTTAATGATGTTCTTGAGCTTTTCTTATTTTCAAAATGGAGCTGCTGCTAGCTCCTTTATCAATATCATTCATACATTACTTGTAGCTAATCAAATTCATAGAACTCTACTGGTAGAAAGTGTCTAAGAGATTATATATCTCAGACTCTTCACACTACAAATAGAAAGAGAAATGCAGATAGAACATGAGACTTTAGATTTTGGGGAGAAAAAAACATGCTCTTGGGATTTTAGTCTAATAAATTAAGCAATACACCATGTTCATAATTCTCTAGTGGTATTTCCTTGAAAATGGCTACATGTGTTGTGCCAGTTTCCTTTTATGTAAAATGGGGATCATAATAGATATTCTACCTGCTTCATAGATAAGAGAATTGCTATAATATAAGCTATTTTTATATAACTAGAAGCCATAGAACCATGGAACTTCTGAATTAGATAGTATTATTAAGATCACAAATCCTAACAGTTATTTTGCTGATAAAAAACTGTATCTAGCTACTTTAAATGGCATGTGTTAGGTCAGAGTTAGTAGTAGAAAAGGGATAAGAATCCAGGTGTCCTGAAATCCAGAGATATTTTCTTCTTATCACACCATGGGGCCAGCCTCTCATAATTTATCACTATTAGAAATGATTTCTTAATTATGTGGTTATAGTCTGCACATGAATATCTTCTGGTTTGAGATTTTAATTTTTGGTCATAAAGAATACTAGAAATTCCTTTTAGAAAAACAAATCCAGCCTTAGACATTTCAAAAATAGAAATAACTTTTAGGCAATCTTATGTGGAAAGCAAAAGGGCTTGGCTAACACAGTGAGGTATGTCTGTTGCCTAAGGTTACTGTGTCTAGTACTGTTAACCTAAAACACACCTGGGTCTGCAAAATTCCTGATAATTCATTTCTTCTCTGGGATAGGTTGCTATTGTTTGTACTGCAGCCCACTGTAAAATGTTACTGCTCGTATATATAGTATAGCTCCCATGCATCAGTCCTGGAGGATAGAACAAGAATCTTTGTTATGCAGAAACCAGTCATAATAAGATTGTTATTATATGCAGTAGTACGGATGGAGGAGTGTGGGTGTGACTTGGCCCATGGCATATCCAACTCCATGTAATCCACCATGTTATAATGGGTTTCTACTGTCTGGAAATGCTTTAGGATGGCAGTCCCTGGTACAGAGAACATCATCCACTTAGCACAATTTATTCTGGATAATTTAATTTCCGGAATTACTAGGGGAGAGAGAAAATCAGATTTTAATTTCTCACTGCAGGGTTTTGTGGCAATTGCCATATTTGGGTTGGCAATGGTGAGTGGATGCCTGGGAGACTTGGTGAAATTCAGAAAGACTTTGGATAAAAGCAAGCAAACCAGCCCCTTCTTCTTCTATAGCTTTTGCCCCTGGTAAATAATCCAGTTTTCCTTTGAGAACCATTCTGATTTTCCAAGAGATTTTGCAAACAATGCACATTTTTCCAGCAGAGAATCAGCCTGAAATTTCAAATAGCATAACATTAAATCAGCCTTAGTCACAGCCACTGTCTACAAAATAAAATGCATGCTGGGCAGGTGGAAAAAAAAATTCCTCATTTCAGCCTAGTTATCTAATGGGTGGTAAAAATGTGTGGAGTCTATTAAATATGCTATAGTCATTTGCAAGATTGAAATTAATGAGCCAGTCGTTAAGAAGTTGTTCCAAACCCTGACCAAGGATTAAATAACCTTAATCCAATTTTAACAGTCTATTTATTCTTCAGAGTTTGTACGGATAAAACAGTGTGTACCATAATGGCAAAATATGCTTATGGTGTAAATCATTTATATTGTTAAGTTGGATATAAGATGCAACTTGTTATTGTAGAGATTTGGCCTTGGAATCAGGAAGAACTTAATTTTAAGGCTTACTTCTAATTAATATTGAGTATTTCATCCAAGGCAAGTTGCAAGCTCTCAGTGTTACAGGAAGATTTCTAAGTCTCAAAGTTATAGAGAATGCATTAATGTACATTGTCTTTCTAGTGAATTTTAGGTCTGATCAAAAGTTTCATATATATAAAGATATTTAGAATTTGCTTTACAAATAATGACCACATTTTAAAGGAATGTGTGTGTGTGTGTGTGTGTGTGTGTGTGTGTGTGTGTGTGTGTGTGTGTGTGTGTCTGGGCAGTCCATTTAACTTCTCTGGGCCTTGGTTTCCTCATATGTAAATTACATCCCAGAAGGTAGATAAAAAAGAAAAATAAGTCCTTTTAATTTCTAAATATGAGTAAACAACATGAGAGGGATTTGATTTCCTTTCTATCATTGAATGGAACCTTGTAGTCTAGTATCTGTCTCTGTCTCTGTCTGTCTCTGTCTCTATGTCTAAGTCTCTGTCTCAGTCTCTGTCTCTCCTTCTCTGTCTCTCTGAATCTCTTTGTCTCTCTCTCTCTCTCTCCCTAACCTAATACAATTCCAGGCATATAGCAGCAGTTTAATAAATGATTATTGAAAATTAATACAATGTGGTCAAGAAGCTTAATGGTAGATTGGGGATGGAGTATTGCTTATAATCAAGATACATAGGGAGCTATCAAACACATATACCACCAATTGCTATTCTAATAATAAGTTGTCAAAGAATATGAACAGTTCTCAAAAGAAATGCAGACCAACAGCAATATAGACAAATGTTCCAAATCATTAGTAATATGAGAAATCAAATAAATAAAAATAACTGAGATATAACTTCCATCATGAAAAAATGGCAAAAGATGACAGAAGAGGGCAGCTGGATAGCTCAGTGGATTGAGAGCCAGGCCTAGAGATGGGAGGTCCTAGGTTCAAATCCGGCCTCAGACACTTCCCAGCTGTGTGACCCTGGGCAAGTCACTTGACCCCCATTCCCTACCCTTACCACTCTTCTACCTATAAGTCAATACACAGAAGTTAAGGGTTTAAAAAATTAAAAAAAAAAAAGATGACAGAAGAAAATAATATTAGAAGCTTTGTTGAAATAAAGACACACTGTGTTACTGGTGAAGCTGCAAATATATAAGTATTATTGAAAGAAATATGATATCAATCTAATAAAGATATTAAAATTTTCATACTTTTAGTTCTAGAGATCTTATTGCTAGGCATATATCCCAAGGAGGTCAAAGATAGAAAGCTTAAATATACCAATATATTTATGCCACAACCTTAAAGAACTGGAAATGATATAGATGCCCATCAAGTTAGGAATGATTAAGTAAGTTGTGAATATGAAAATATGAATATAATAGGACACATTGTTTCTGTAATTTCTGTCTCATAGTACATTTACACAAGATTCATTTTTTCATAACACAAGTTGTAGAAGAGTTTGGAAGAAGAGAAATCCTGGTCTTATAGTTTCCAGTTTTGAGAGAAAAGGAGAGACAGAGACAGACAGAGAGAGAGAGACAGACAGAGAGAGATAGACAGAGAGACAGTGACAGAGACAGAGACAGAAAGAGGGAGAGGGACAGAAGGAAAAGGAGAGAAGACATCTATTTCTAGATTCTTCAGACCTCAGAAGTACAAGAATGATTTTAGGGAGAAGATAACTGAAAAAAGTTGGCATACCAATTCATTTCCCTATTCTCATTTTACTATATTAGGGACTTTGGAGAATTTTTCCTAGAGTGAGATCTAAGACACTGTTGAGTTGAGTTATTTCAGTACTAATGAAAGAACTCATTTATTCTGTATTGTAGCAATATGTTCTCATATATATACATATATATGCATATACCTTTTTTTGATTTCTGCTTTTGTAGCAAGTAGGATAAATGGTTTATTTGCTATTCTCTATGTAAGTTCACTAGGGAATATAGAGCAGGGGTCCGCAACCTTTTTGGCCGTGAGAGCCATAAACGCCACATTTTTTAAAATGTAATTTCGTGAGAGCCGTACAGTGCTCACAGTGCGCGCTCCTGTGACAGCGCCTGAAAAAAATCGACTTTATGGCTCCTACAGAAAGAGCCATATCTGGCCCTCAAAAGAGCCAGATATGGCTTGAGAGCCATACGTTGCTGACCCCTGATATAGAAGGTAAGAAAAGAGATCAGAGTAAACCTTCCTTCTTTTGATTACTCAATATATTCTGTATTGATTTTGTTTGCAGAGATCCCCTTCACCCATATTATTTTGTTAGCTGTTCCCTTAGACTCTGAGGTCCTTGAAAGCATAGACTATCTTATGCCATTCTTTGCATTAGAACAGTACCTAGTACATAGTAGGGACTTATGAATGATTATTGATGGACTGAATCACTGTTTCCAGATCACCCATAATGTGTGTTACATATTGGTGTATTTAATTAATCTATTTACATGTAGATGATTTACATATAAAATTTATGTATGTAATTATTATCATATGAGAAATATATCAGAAAGAGAGAGGAATAGGATCAGACAGCAGATAACAATCAATCTTCTATACTAGCTAAGTTGGTTTTCTAAAAGAAGATTCTCTCTATCGGTCTTTCGTCTAAATATATATAATATGTACATATACATTCTACTAGACTCTTCACATATTAGTTTAACAAAGTGGCAATTTAACAGCTCAACAGTGTTGCCTACAGCATAATTACTATACTCCATCTTGCAATGAAAATATTCTAAATATGTCCTTCATGACAGCAACAGCATTGTTTGCAATAGCTTTTGCTTTTAGACTTGTGAAATTTATGTGGAAACATTGCATTTCTTTACCCTCCCCTAAATTTTGAGTAGGGATATTTTAAGAATGCTCTCTTACACACACACACACACACACACACACACACACACACACACACACACACCAAATTGGCAAACAATGCACAGTAACATCTCACTTAGATCTCTCCAAACTTGATTGGAAAAGAGAAGTAAAGTCTGAATAATAATAAAGAAAACAAAAATTTTAAATGCATTCTTATTCCTTTCAAGAAATTTGAGATACTAATTAATGGCCACTAAAATACCACTGAATAAAAATCCTAGTAGATTCTTCAAACAAATCTGTTTTCATCCATACAAGTAACCCCTCCAATGGTGCAGATCATAATCCATCTATTCCTTTTCATTCTATGGAACTCTTGTCCATAACCTCCTGATACTCCCTGATATGAAGTCTTCCTCTAGGTCTATTGATATTGTTAGCAGCAATATATTGGTACTTAAACTATCTGTTCTCCATCATTCTCATAAAGTCTATATGCTTTCAGAGGACCAATATAGCTAAGTATAGGGAGATTAGTCCTTGTCTGGTTGCGTGAAAGGTGATGAATCTTTTACTGATGATATCCAATGAGCATGAAAAGTATCAATGTCCTTAAAAATGGCACTTCTTAAATATATTAAATATCTATTCTTCAATCTTATTTATACTATCAAAATGCATATCAGTTACTTTCCATGAATAATTATGAGGTAATAAATTTTAACATATGAAAACTTAAGTAGTAAATTCATAAAATCTGAATTACTGAGGATCTCAGTTAATGAAGATTATACATTATGATTAAAGGCTCAATAAAGAGACTAATGCCTGAATCAGAGAAAATAATTAACATATCCATGAATTGGAGTTCTTTTTTTTCTAGTTTTATTATAAAGGATAATAACTTATTAGTTCAAGTAAGACAACTTTATTATGTGTCATTATATGAAATATTTACAATTCTAAGCTTAGTTTCTACTGAAATGTATGATGTGTGAAATTCAAAAATACTGCTAGAATCTCACATATTTTATTTTTTTTCTTAGCACATTTTAATGACTAATGAAGGCCAAGGAGCTTAGCTTAAGCCTTAGGTAATTCTACAGAGCTGGCAATATATTTGCTTTTTGCCTTTTGCCTATAGTAGACCACTACAATAGCCTCCTAATTGTCAGAGTGAGGAATTTGTATTTTATCCTAGAATTGTCAACAGGGTACCATGGTACAGTTTTGAACAATAGAGTAACATGATCAGACCTGTGTGGAGGATAAATAGAGAGAATAGAGACTGGTGATAGGGAGAACCATTAGAGATCTATGATATGGCAGCTGGGTTGCTCAGTAGATTGAGAGTCAGGCCTAGAGATGGGAGGTCCTGGGTTCAAATTTGGGCTCAGAAAATTCCTAACTATGTGAGCCTGGACAAGTTGCTTAACACCCATTGCCTAGCTCTTACCACTCTTCTGCTTTGGAACCTATACATAGGATTTATTCTAAGGTGGAAGGTAAGGGTTTAAAAAAAAGAAATCTATGATAGTTCAGGAGAGAGATGATGAAGACTTGAACCAGTGTGACAGGAGAGGTAAAAGTGGACATAAAAGATGTAGAGTTACAATAAATAAATAAGACTAAGTAACTCAGTGGCTATGACATCTGTTGGAAAAGAAATAATTAAGTATTTCTCCAACTTTATTAATATAGTGAACTAGAAGGTTGATAACACTCTCAAAAGAGAAAAGGGGATTTAGAGAGAGGGTGTGTACTTTTAGCTCTAGAATGGGGGAGAATTAAAAGACTTCTTTTTGAGCACATTGAGTTTTAAATGTTTATGGGACACCCAGGAAATGTATGTAGAAGACAGGTGCTCATGTAGGATTGTATTTAATGACAGAGACCAGGGCTAGACATAGATAGAGAAAGCATCTATTAAAAAAAATTGATCTGTAGGAGCAGATAATCTTCCCAAGGGGGTATAGACAAAGGAAAGAAAAGGGTTCAGATTAAAGCTCTGGAATACACCCATACTTAAGAGGTGGGAGATGGATGATCATCCTGATAAGGAAATTGGAAAGTAGTAAGATAGGTTGAAGGAGAAGCAAAAGAGTATAGTGCTTTGGGTGTCGAAGGAAGATAAAATATGTAAGATGAACGTGTGGTGTGCCATATGAGCTGCTGCAGAAAGAGCAAGAAATATGACAAACGAGGATGTAATCAGGCCGAGTAGTTAAGGATTGATGGTAACCTAAGAGAAAGAAGTTTTAGTGGAATGAAGGGGTCGAAAGCTATATTACTACTTTTGAGAAATGAGCAAGAAGTGAGAAAGTGGAGGAGATGAGTATATAGATTTTACATATATATATATAACTTTAAGGACTTTCACTATGAAATTTTTACCTTCAAGTTTGCTTCAGAACAAGAGTTATTAACTTGGGTTCTAATGGATCTAATAAGAATCCATAGATAGATTTCAGGGGGTTCATGATTTTAAATAGGAAAATAATTTCTCTTTAATTTTATATAATTGGTTTCCTTTGAAGACATGTATTTAATATTTTGCATTTACAATAAAAGACTTCATAGACTTTTCTTGATTGCCAAAGGGGCTCATTTTACATACAAAAAGTTTATCAAACCCTGGCTTAGAGCTACAAATCTTTATAGCTAGTCTGTGACAAGGTTAGGCCCAAGAGGGTCATTAAGGAAAACTTAAGCATTTCCATCCTATTTCTAGAAATATTTGTATGTATTCTATTCTTTACAATTATATTCTTATTTATCCATTGAGAAATGACTGAATAAGTTGTTATATATGGATATTATGAGATTATACTGTGTAGTGAAAAGTAATGAAGGAAAAATTTTTTAGGGATTTTAGGGAAATTGTGTAGTAGGAAATCTTGGGGAGGTTTTTTATAAACAGATACAAATTGAAGAGAGCAGAACTTGGAAAATAATTTGCACATTAACAAGAATTATAAGCACAAATAAATTCCAAAGACTTAGGGGCTCAAATGGATAAAATGATCAATCAGGATTCTAGAGGACTCATGATAAAACATGTCTCCCACCTCCTTACAGAAAGGTGATAGATTCAGAGAAGAAATTGGGACTTTTTCTTGACATTGGCAGAGTAGGTATTTATTTGTTATTTGTTATACATGGATATAACTCATATACAGGAGTATAACAGGTTTAGATTTTCCTCCTCAGTTGAATTAAGGGGAGAGGTGGGAGGGAGAAAAACAGATTTTCATTGATTTGAAATTTAATTAATTAAAAAATTAAATTTAGAATTCTGTCTTCAATTCATCAAAATAATTTTAAATTGATTTCTTTTTGTTTCTGACAAAGGAATTTCCTTGAAGGTTCATGTGAAAAAAATTTAGTATTTTTTTTTGCTGCACCTGAAGGAAAACAAATATTGGACACCTAAATAATATCCTATTATTGCCTGGCTGAACAGGTTGCAATAAAATATTTCTACACTATAATAAATACCATAGGTGAAGACTGCAGAAAAACTTGAGTAACATGTATGAACCAGGGCAGAGTAAGCAGATTCAGTAGATTTACATTCTGACACCAATAATTTAAAGAAAACAACTTTGAAAAACTTCAAAACCCTAACTAATATGACTTTTGAGGGCAGATGATATATTTCCTGCTTCAGAACAGAAAGGTTGGTACATATTGGCATAATTTGAGGTATTTATTTTCAGATATGGTCAATGTGTTATTTTATTTTAATTAACTCTACTCCTCTGTTATAAGGAAAAGTTCTACAAAGGGCAGTAGAACTTGTGAAATTACATTGGTATAAAAAGGGGAGGCATCAGTTCTGATAAGGATATGTATGTGCTCTCTTTGTTAAATCTATTTCCTGCTTCTCTATAACCAAATTGTTTATTTAGTAAGATCCAACCTACTAAGAGATATTATTTATTGCCACAAAATTAAATTAAAAGGAGTACTGGTCTTTATTTTTGTAGAGAAACTTTAGAAATGTTTGTGAGTCAGATCTTATGTTTTATAGAGAGCAATACTAATAACAGTAAGCTAATTTAGTCATCTAAGATACCTTCCCACCACTTGGGTTTTTATGTTGTTGTTTTTTTCTGCTTTTAAGATGATCTCTTGAAAATTCAGAGAACCCTGCAATGGATCACAACTTAATTGACCAGATACCTATCTAAACAGGTACCTCATGGAAAAAAGGTTAAGTGCAAGAGACACAAAATATGTATTCTTCAGGTTAGGAAGGAAAGTACAGTATTATTGAAAAGGGAGTTTTGAAGACAACAGGGATAAATGTCAACTACTTAATTTTTTTTCCTCAGAGAAGACTTAGGAAAACCCAGAAGTTAAAGCATAATGTTTGACTCTAAAGTAGGACTTTGTTAAATCTTTCTCCACAAGGTTTAGTTAAGCTTAAACCAAATCAAAATACCAGAATAAAAACCTGAAAAAAACTGTTAATAACCTGGGTACTTGTTATGGAAAAGGACCGTTAAAAATCAAGATTGATTTCTTAAATTTGGGGCCTGAATACTGATTGAAGGAAGCATAATCACTTTGTGATTTCATCTATTAGAGGACCTCAGTAGGACAAAAGCTCCTCAGGCCATCTATCCAATCCATCTCTGTTTTCACTATACCCTTTATTGTAAAACTTAACTCAGAATTATTGTTGTTCAAATAAAATAGTCAGACAAATCTAATCTCTTTGATATCACATGTGATCCCACATTTCCTTGGTTTGTACCTACATTTCTTTTTCAAATTGCAACTAGTTGTTCTTATTTTAGTTTGTTTTTTTCATTTAATTTCGACAGTAGACAACAGCATCTCTCTATTTTCTCTTTTCCTACCTTTGCTACTTGGGATCTTTACCTAGTTAGCTTCATAGTTCAATTTCCACTCTTCACTGCCAGATTCTTATTGAAGAACTGCTGCATTTGGGTGCAATATTGTGCATTACTGCTATAGGATTGTCAGGTGATAATGACAAACATTTGGGGATCCTGAAGAGGTGGGGAGAATGAAATGTGATGAGGAGGATGACACGCATCAGGAGGGCCACCAAAGCTGGTAAATCAGAAGCAAATTTTATTTCATCACAGCTAGTATTTTATACAGCAATGTTACATAAACTAAAGGATTAGATAATCTTTTTACATAGACAATGGTTAGTAATGATTTGTAATCTTAGTACAATGACTTAGTTTACCTCACTGAGGCTTGGACAGAGTTTTCTATAGGTTGATAAATCAATATGTCAGTGTGTAACCATCTAACAGTGTTCATAGAATTCCTGCATCAGTAATTTATTGGAAGTACATTTAGTATTTGGGGAGGAATTGGATTAAGTTCTTATGCTGGGGTGCGGGTTTGAGGGGTGGGAAGAAGCTACATGTTTGACTATTTCTAAACTAGGGCTGTGATTTTACTGGGGCTTACTCTCACTACTGGGGGCTACACAAGATATATTAAATTATGTCTTACTAGCCAAGGAGAAATTTGTTCTATTGTGTTTTTCAAATAGTGAAATGCTCCTTGTGAGCAAGAACGGGTTTTCTTTCTCTGTGTATGAGTATGCATATTTGTATCTGCATCATTTAGCCTATCTTGGATTAAATGTTTAATTAATTGATGAATTGAGTTCATTATTTTGGAATTGAGAGATTTCATTCTAGACCTACCCAAAATGTATTAACCTTTATTAATTTTATTAATTTATTTTCATTAAGTTGCTTTTATAATGGATTAAAAAAAACTTTGAATTTTTGAAGTGCTTGATAACTAGTGAAACAGTATGAGAAGCAGATTGGATCCAAATTGTATTAAACTTTAAAAAACAACAGCTACATCTTCCATGGAGGAATAATTTGTAAGCCAATATTTCACAGAGTCATAGAATATGACAGCATTCATCCAAAATTACTGATCCAGGAAATGCCTATAAAACCATACCAAACTACAACATTATTATACAATGTTTGGGGGAGGCCTAATTAATTCTTTCTATGCCATGGCAGTGTCTGAAATTAATCTGATAATGACAACGCTAAAAAGCCTAGAGAGAATTCAAAGAAACATTTCACAGCAGGTTTTTTGAACAATCACACTAACAAACAAGACATAATTATGGATGGGTGTGTATATATGCATATATATATATATATATGCATTCATGTATATACATAAGCATGCCTATGTATGTCTATTACACAGAAAAAATATGAAATGCTGAAAAATAATATGAAATATAAGCATAAGATCTCAAAACAATAGTTGTAGGACTGGAAAAGACCTCAGATGCCATCTTTTTTCAATTCTCTAATTTTCTAAGTGAGGAAATGAGGGTAAGAGAGGTTAAGAGATTTACCAAGGTCATGCGGATAATAATAATAAAAAAAAAAACAGATATATGAGAGTTGACCTCGGCTTCTAGGATCCCAAGTTCAGCTCTTTATGTTCTGCTATCTTCAGCTCCCCCCACTTTTTTAGTAATCCCAGCTGATTTGGGAAAAAAGCAGAAGTTATATAAGGAATGGTCCAACTTTTTTTTATTTCCCTCTTGTGCACTGATGCAATAGAACATTAAGAGGTATACCTTCCTCTTATCTCTCATCCATGGAATACACTTTCACACATTAGCACTCATTTATCTTTCTCATTCAGGAAAGTATATAATTTTTACATTCTGTTGCTCAGAAACAAATGGGAAAAAATAAAATAAGACAAAACAACCCATTGATGGCTCCTCATTGCCAAAAGATGGAATAGCTAGAAAAGAATACCAATTTGCCCAAATAGCTTAATGAGTCATTTCTGTTTAATTCCTCTGAGATCTAGCCAAATTTGATTAACTGTTTTCCCCTCAAACAAGGTTTGCAATCTTTTGCTTTTATTATCTTATCCAGTATTAGAAGACCTGCTCAAATGATAATCCATGAAGCCTTCCCTGATTGCCCATTCTGAAACTGGAAGAGGTTTACCTATCTCTTATTTGACATCATAGACTTTGTACTTCTCTTCACATTTACTAATGTTTATTTTATCTTATCTCCTTCTTACTGGAGTAAATTCAAATGAGATATGTAAATGTTTTGAACACTATAAAGAACTACATAAATTTTGACTATTTTATTATCTTGAAGATGAAACCAATATAATTTAATAGAAAGAATACTTTAGAATTGGAATCAGTAGACCTAGATCTGACTCCTAATTCTTTTAAGCATTAATTCTCAGACAAGATGCAAACCGACTGCAATTTTCTGAACTTTAGTTTCCTCACCTATAAAACTGCATTAATAATACTTTTACTACTTAGTGACCTGTTTTAAGGAGAATACTTTGAAACTTAAAAAAGGTTGTAATGAAGTGGGCTGCCTCTTATTTGCCTTTATATCATCCTTGGTACCAAAAACAAATATGTTTCATATACTAAGAGATTAATAAGTATTTGTTGTATGAAGTGAGAAGGGAAGGGAAAAAGGAAGGAAAGAAGGCAGGAATGGAGTAAAAGAGGGAAAGGAAAAGATTGACTAACATCATCTATGTGAAAGTGATAGATGTTTAAACATTGATTTAAGTGCTCCTGATGATCATCACCTCTAAAAATATTTCTTCCATTGTTTGCCATGGTTTTAGGAATCTTCTCCAGATAATGTAGTCTAAACTTTGCTTTTAATCATATCTAAACTTCACCTACTTTCATATGGATGATAGAATTTTTAAAGAGCTCCATCTCCTATAGGGCTTTGTGTTTCACTAGGATGGCACCTTGAGATGGCATATGTCTTTTGTGAAAGAAGGAATACATATGTTCTGTTTAGTCCCAGAGAGTAGAAATAGAAGAAAGGGTTGAAATTCTCAGGTATGAAAATTTAAAATTTGATTCTCAGGAAAAATATACAATCATTTGAGCTGTCCAAATGCAGAATGCTCTCAAGATGTAGACCAGTGGTTCCCAAACATTTTTGGCCTCCTGCCCCCTTTCCAGAAAAAAATATTATTTAGCCCCCCCTGGAAATTAATTTTAAAAAATTTTAATAGCAATTAATAGGAAAGATAAATGCACCTGTGGCCATCACCTCTTCCCTTGATTACTGCAGCACCCACAAGGGGGCGGTAGCACCCACTTTGGGAATCACTGATGTAGAATATCCCCTCTTCACTAGAGGTCTGTAAGCAAAGGCTGGATGATTGATTATGTCTATTAGAGAAAGGATCTTCTTACAGCTATGGATTACTGGAGATAAATTTTGAATTTTTGTCAACTTAGATTCTGTAATTTTATATATGATCCTATTAGTCATAGTAGTAGACATCAGTATAGAACCCTGAGGAAATGCGGGAATAAATACATTATATGAGAGGGTGAAAGGATCTGGGAAGGGTGAAGTATGAATGCTTGGGTATTTATAGTAAAAGGCCCTAACAGACACTGAAAGAAGGGAAATTAGTAAAAAGTGGAAGCATGATTAAACAGTGAAAACAGGATCCTGAAACACAAATACCCTACTACATAAATTTACCTAACATTATCTTAGACAACTGCATATGACTGCATATCTAACCCTTTAAAATACTATTTTATGGAATAAAAAAGAAAAAAAGTTCAACCTCAACAATATCAGTACCATTATTCAACAAAGGGTTGTAAGAATCAGGGAATGTATGTGGTGTTCAGAGAAGATTAGGACCTCTGGGGTGAGGGCTTACTGAGACCTTTTCAGAGTTACTTTCCTCCTTTGGAATCCTTCTACTGCCCAGTAATCACCTGTAGCTCCTAGCAGCTGTAGCATCTGCAACAGTTATACCCTGATAATCTGTCAGAGCAGGTAGGTTAAACTAAGTTAAGAGTATCTGACAGACCCCAAAGCTATTAGTGAATCAGGGAGGGGGAAGAGCGTCTACCCTTGGCATGTGAAGACTTCCATAGCAAAATGAGTTAAAGAGAACAATTTGTTCCAATGGCCATGAAGGTGGTAGAAACAGGCTCTGTGGATCCTTTAGAGTTTTATTAGACATAGAAGAAGCCAAGGTCATCCATGGCATCCCAATTCATAGTCAGTCATCACGACTTTGGTCTTACTGTTGAACTTTGATGACTCTTTACATTTTTTTCTGGATTATATGTTGATACAATTTTTAATAATAATTTTCTGACATTTTACAATCCATGATCTCTTCTTAACTCTTCCCCCCACCAAGAAGACAGGCAATATAACATAGGTTGTATACATATTATCATAGAATGCATATTTCTACATTTGTCATTTTGTGAAACAAGATATATTGCTTACACTAAAGAAAAATTCATGGAGGAAATTAAATGAAGAATGCTATATTTTCAATTTGCATTCCGACTCCTTCTGTGGTCATCTTGTTTGTCATTTCTTATGGCACAATACTATTCCATTATAATTATGTATCACAACTTCTTTAACCATTGCCTAACTAATGAGCATACTTTGAGTATCCAGTCTTTGAATGACAACAAGAGCTTCTATGAATATATTTGTGCAGAAAGGACTTCAGTAATTCTTGAAGTGAATAAGTCTGGTGACTATGCATCTCTACCTCTTTTAAATCAAATTCATGCTCGAGTCAAGATATCATGCTTGATGTCATTGTTTTTCTTGGAAAATGAGGAATAAAAAACAGAATTCAGACATTAAAGATAATACTAGAGTTGTAAATTGAAAATCTGTCAAATTGGGATCATTTGAATCCCATTTCACCTTGAAATGGATTTAAAGCATGAAAGAGAAAAAGGGGAGCATAAGGTAGGAGACATCATTGGTAGAACATTTGTTGTACTGAATTAACTCTGAGGGAGAAGTTCCATTTTCATTGTTAAATTGAGTTTTGAAAGTTAAAAAAAAAAGTTAACTGTCCACCTCAATCCAGAATGTTCTCTAAGTAGTACTGGAATTTTTTTCCTATTTAAGAATCCTCTGTAACCTCTCTAGTGCTGGGCAGATTTGTACAATGTAGCCTTGTCCTCTGTCAGCTTCTTTTGAGGTCGTTTGTAAACCTCACATTATATATCCAGATCTCAGGGAAAATGTCCTAAATCACCCGCATATTTTCTGGCAGCCCAAACCACATTCTGTACCTGTTGTTCACCTTCTAGAAACCAACAAAGAAGATTGGAAAGCTGTGTGAAATATGTCATAGGTTTAAACACACCATCTCTTAGTACTTTTACAATGACTATTGGCAGAATCCCTGTTCTCCAGCTTAGGGAAGAAAAGCCCCTCTGCTTCTATTTCTGTATCAGACTAAGTTACATTTACCCTTCTAAGCATTATTAGATTTGACTAGCATTGACTAATAGAAGATTCTTTCAAACTCAAGAAAATCAATAGCTCAGAAGGCTTTGTAATCTAGAGACTGATTATTCCAAATTCAAATGCCTTTGGTGAACAACACAATTTGCTAAATGTCTCCCTGACAGACTTGTTAAGGTAAAGCAGACTTATGGTTACTTCAATAGAACCAGAAAGTGATAGGTAGGAAAAAAAATACCATGTGGTAATTCTTTTTAGAAATAAGGGATATGGAGAAAGGAAAGAGTGAGAGGCAAAAGGATATGGGAAGAGTCACGATTTTGGTGATTAATTTATAACACCCAATTAAAATATAGTCCAAGAAAGTTAATGTGGTGAACTCCTTAAGCCCAATAAGCCTCTGTAAATAGTCTATAAAAGTGTTCATTATCAGTATTACATAGTTATGCTTATCAGATCATAGATTTATAGCTGGTTTAGGCATTTGGAGTCTTCTAACCTACCCACCTAATTTTACAGGTGATGAAAAAGACAGGTTGCAATTTGTCTCATGTCACATTGATAATGAAAGGCAGAGGAGAGATTCAAATCTAGATTCCTTTACTACAAATACAGTTTTCTTTTTTCATGTATTATATGGTGTCCCCTGAAAAATAAGGGGATTTAGAGCTGTTTTGCCCTAGAATTTTCACCGTTTTGGATTTTCATTTTTTGGTCATGTTATGGGGAGCAGTCACTCATAGTTCCATCTTGATTCCTGCCTGCATTTGTATTATTTTCATGTATTTTTGTACTGAGTTTTTTAAAGGATTTTTTCTAATTTTTGTATATTTTTATTATCAATTTGGTTACTTTCCTAGGAAAAACTACATAATGTAAGATGAAGATGAGGGTGTCACAGGACTGGCATTAAACTCATGATATCCCTAATCATACAAATATTTCCCATAAATAGAAGTGTATTATTGATACATGTCTATTATAGAGTAAAAGAAGATCCAAAACAGAGACAGACAATAAGCAAATTTATGGAATTTACTGTTTTTAAAATGTTAATAAATGGCAAAACTATATTTCAAAAATCGTGACTTTCAGCAAACTGAGTGCAGCATACTGTATAAAGAGTGAGTGAAGAATGAGGAGCTGATGAAGAGAAGAAACAGGGAGTGAGAAACAGGTGACTCATTTCATTCTACAAATATTTGCTTAATTAAGTCTTTTCTCCTTGTAATTACCATATGAAAATATTTAATAATAAGAGTGGCTTTTTGGTATGAAATATGACTCATGAAATTCAAATATGGTTCTTATTTAGGTAATCCTTCACTACTAAGGACCTGAAATCAAGCCATCATCTCTTAATTAAAGCAATAATTAGTTGAGGAATTAATAATAAGAAAAACAACTTAATCATGATTTAATTTTTTTCTGTAGACATTTGACACTGGCCTTCTTCTAAGCTATGTAATCAGTAAGAAGTATTTGTTAATTTGAATTCAACAAACATTTATTAAGCATCAACTAGGCACATAGAAAGTACAATATTAGGTGCTGGGCTTGCATAAGCAGAAATGAAAAGGAGTTGTTGCCTTGGGAAACTTTTAAAAATAAAAAGATAACTATTTGTTATAATAATGTTATTATGTTAAGTACAAACTATCTCTCTTTTCTCAAACTCTCTAAATCCCTTTCTAGAGGAATGATCATCCAAAGATCATGAATAGGAGATGTAAATTTTGTACCTGTCTTGTCTATGCTCATTTCTTTTTCTGACACCTGACCTTAACTATTTTTGTGTCGTTTTTGAATCTAGTAATTGCAAGAGCTTTTCTTTCAGGATCAAAGAGTCACAATATTAATCAGTAAAGGGGGCTCAAGAAGCTATGAACCTGTGGAAGAAGCTAAGAAGAGGATGATACTTTGTGGTATGTGGATTTGGGACTGTTTTCCCAGGCTTCAAGTGGAAAAGAGATGACCAAGGAGACACTGTTGTGGATTTTCTTTTCAAGTCATTGGAGCACTTTTTTAGTTGAGTGGAAGAGAAGCAAAGAGAAACGAAGGAAGGTTCCTGTATTGTCAGAGGTCACTGAAGCAAAGGTAACATAGAGTAGATGAGAGAAGTGTAGAAGGAACAGAACAGATTGGATTTTAGACATGAGCATATCATGAACCATGTTGAAATTGATCAGTGTTAAATCTAACACATCCCCTTCCCCTTGTTTCCTTAGAATGAATGCTAAGGAGAGACAGCTAGATGACTCAATAGATCCAGAATCAGAACTAGAGACAGGAAATCCTGATCAGGAAGTCTCAAATTCTAATTGGACCTCAGACACTTCCTAGCTGTATGACCCTGAGCAAGTCATTTAACCCCCATTGCCTAACCCTTATCAATCTTCTGTCTTGGAAGCAAAGCACAATATTGATTCTAATATTAAAAAAAAGAATAAATGTTAAGGAAATAACTGATGGTTTCCAAGTTTTCTAAATCCCTCCTCTATTCTTTTTCCTCTTTCACTCACTGGGACAACATATGGTAGTGAAAGGTGAGTTTATCTTACTGCAGTGAGCCCTGTTTCTTGGTATTCAAGATTATTTGTAGTATTTTTACTATGTTATGATTAATATTTTGCTAATTGTGTTTCATTAAATCAGAAGTTCACTAACTATGAATTGTTGAGTGCTTAGAATAATGAGTAATGAAAGAGAAAGTAAGATTTGAATCATGGGAAATATTTCATTAGAACAAAAAAGAAGAAATTTCTTTTTTTTATTGGTAATTTTGAGTATATTCTACATCATCTCTAGATGTTTATTGTCCTTGGGTCAAATAGTCTTGAAATGGAACAGGATGATGGAAGCAAAGAACTTAGTACTCCCTTCTGTTTAGTCACAGTACTCTCTGGTTAGAAGGGAGGAAGACTGCAGTTATCTGGAAGAGCTTCCACACAGGCACAGACTACCTTGTGTTCTATCCAGTGAGCTAATGGTCCCAAAGTAGTGCAATATCTTAACCAAATCACATAATATACTCCTGAGCCAGTTGACTAATTATATTATTAGAATGTATGGGGTGTTCTGGGAAGACTAACTCCTTTGTTTGAATTTTTCTCAAACTTTCTTCTAAACTCTATGGTTCTGACTTCTCACTTCATTATTCAATTGAAAATGCTCTTGTTAAAATTACTAGTAATTCTCAAATTACACAGTCTCTTCTCAAATCTTATTTTCAACATCTCTCTAAACCTGTGAATTTTAACCATCTTGTCTTCATAGATATTCTTTCATTTGTGGACTATCATGGCACTGTTTTCCCATTATTCTCCAAGATGTCTGATCACTTCTCAGTCTTCTTTGGTTGGTGATTCATCCATCTCATTGCAGGTGTCCTCCTAGGCTCCATCCTGGACCCTCTTCTCTTTTCTCCCTATGTTCTTTCACCTGTTATATATCAGTTCCCATGAATTCAATCATGTGTATGTAGATGATACCTCAAACTATATATACATTCTTAGTCTCTTTCTTGAGCTCCTATCTCAAGTCACCAACTGCTTACTGGGTATTTCAAACTGGATTCCTGTAGGCATATCACATTCATTGTTCTCTTTTTTAAAAATTTCTTTAATATTTTATTTTTTTTAGAAACATTTTCCATGGTTACATGATTCTTGTTTTTCCCTTCCCCTTCACCCCCCCTTTAGCCACCCTCCCCCATATCCAACTTGCAATTCCACTGGCTTTAACATGTGTGATCAATCAAGACTTATTTACATATTAATAATAGTTACATTGGTGTGGTTGTTTAGTGTCTATATCCCTAACCATGCCCGCATAAACCCATGTGTTCAAGCAGTTCTTTTTCTTCTGTGTTTCCACTCCTGCAGTTCTTCCTCTGAATGTGGGTTGCGTTCTTTTCCATAAATCCCTCAGAATTGTCCTGGGTCATTGCATTGCTGCCAGTACAGAAGTCCATTACATTTGATTTTACCACAGTGTATCAGTCTCTGTATACAGGCATATCACATTAACATGGCCAAACCAAAATTCATTATCTTCCCTCCCAAGTTTATCCTTGTATTGAACTTCCTTATTATTAACTATAGAATCACCTTCCTTCCTGCCACCCAAACTCACAACCACAGTGTTATTATTTATTCTTTTTACTCATCCCATGGAGTGAATCAGTGCCCAAATAATTTCACTTCTTTTCCCAAAATATCCACCCACACAGCTATCACCTCATTTCAGACCCTTATTTCCTATCAATTAAATTATTGCAAGTACTTCCTAATTGTTTTCCTGGGCTGATTTCTTTCTTCCTCTCAAATCAATTTGTAGTATTTTTACAATATTGCTACTTTTCTATAATTTATTCCCCTGATTCTGCTCACTTCACTTTGTAGCAGTTCATATAAATCCTTCCAGGTTTTTTTTTGAAATTATCCTGCTCATCATTTCTTATAGCACAATAGTATTTCCTTACAATTATATACAACTTGTTCAGCCATTGCCCAATTGATGGGCAACCCCTGAATTACCATTTCTTGAACACTCCAAAAAAAATATGCTATCTCTCTCTGATTCAGACATTGTAGAGGTATCACTGGATCAAAGGGAAAGCACAATTTATAGGCTTTTGGGCATAGTTCTAATTGCTCTCCAGAATGGTTGAATCAGTTTAGAAATCCATTAAAAAATAGTCATACCTGGTTTTTATTCTTCATATTCCCAGTTCTTAGAAATGTACTAGGTAAATATTAAGTACTTGAGAAAATTTTCTTGGATGGTTAATTGAATTGAACTATAATTTTCCATATGTTATTTGGAGTTATTTCAAAAATATATTTCCTGTTATATTAAAGATGTTATTATTTTTCATATTTTTGTAAAAATTTCCAAGTTTTATTTTCATTTTTGTTTTTTAATGAGTTAAAGTACCTTTTTTCTCTTCTCAAATTCCATTTGTTAACTGAAAAAAGACTCCCCAAACAAAAACAAAAAACCTTTCTCTCTTCTACAGCCAATGAAAATTGTTTATTCTATTTTTTCTATTTATTCTATAGGTATTACTTCCCTCTCAGTTATATGGTTTGAATTCTTTTGGGAATTTAGGGCAAAATGTGGATTCAACTTTCTTTCTTGCAAAATTTTCAAAATAATTTCCCAAACACATTTGTTAAATTATGCAATAATTTTAAGTTTTCATTTGTAAAGTTTTAAAAATAATCTTTTTTTATACCAGGCATGCTTTATCATAGTATCTTATTGAAAATTACAAGGTAGACCTCAATTTTTGTAATTAATATTTTTGCTTTTTGTGAAATACACTAATTTATCATGCTACCAATCTGAGATATTGAAATCACACATGTTTTTATAAAATAATCATAGTTTTTGTTAGTCTAAGTTCAAGTATAGTGTATTCTGTAAGAGATAAATAAATGGTATATTGGCAGGACATGTACCAAACTGACCTCTCCTGGGATCCTTAAAAAAGCAACTGGAATGCCCCTAATATTTCTTTAGGCTACGTCTTAGCTATATCTAATTCTGGTGATAGGCATGCTGCTATTGTAAAAAGAGCTTTGAATTTGTAATGAGGAAGATCGGTGTTGAATTCTGATCCTAAATATACCAAATTGTATGACCTTGAACATGTCACTTTACCACTCAAGGACTCAGTTTCCTCATATAAAATATAGATAATAATAATTGAGACAACAACAACAATATAGCTCTTGACAGTTTATAAAATGCTTTTTTTCCCCCTGTTCTTTGTAAATTTTAGATGTCAAAGAATCCATTCTTAATGTATAATTTGCTATTCCTCTGCATGTAAACAATTCAACAAACATTTATTAAGCTCCTGTCTTTTATAATTCCTCGTGCTATAAGTTGTGGGAGATACAAAGTAAAATAAGAATATAATGTCAACAATATTTTTTTAACATTAAAAAATTCTGATATACAATTTTTTCTCTTTTTGTTGCAATCACTTATTGTATTTGATTTAACTTTAAGTTCACAATCTTTTGATTAATATTGCTATTTTTTTCAAATTAAATTTCATTTTCCAATTAATCAGACTTCATCTTCACTCCTTCCCATTTCCTCTTCCTCCAATAAAAAGGAAAAAAAACAACATATTCCTACATCAATGGCTAATCTACACTGAGTCAATCACTACTCTATCAAGAAATATTTCATATTGTATTTTTCATTAACCCAATGGAAATCTTAGTCACTGTGTTTATGACAATTCTTATGTCTTTCAAAGTTATTTGTCTTTGCAATTACTATTGCTTAAATTGGTCACTTCACTTGTCATTAGTTCATTAAAGCATACCCAAGTTTCTCTGAAACAATTACTGTTATCATTTCATATAGAGAAATAGCATTCTACCACATTCATACAATAACTTATTCTGCTATTCTCCAATTGCTGGGTACTCTTTCAGTTTCTAGGTCTTTGCCACCACAAAATGAATACTTGCAAATATTTGTGAACTTTCACATTTTGTAGAAGTAATCTAATCTAGACTTTCTCTCAACCACTTATTGATGAAATATTTCATATTTCATCAATAATGCAATGCAAATCTTATTTGGCTATTATGATGATCAGAGCTCTTATGTCTTTCAAATTTTTTTAGCTGACCATTGCTGGGTTGAAGCCAGGAAGTCCTGAGTTCCAATTAAGCTTTAGATATTTATTATTTGTGTGCCTCTAGGCAAGTTACAATATCTATGTGCCTCAGTTTCCTCAAATGTAAAAGATAATAATAATAATAACTTCTCTCTCCCAGGGTGTGGCAAGTTAGATAGGCATTCAGCAGAGTGCCTAGTAGTAGAAACTACATAAATGCTTATTTGTTTACTTTTTAAATTTTTTTTTAAAGTGAGGACAATACTTTTCTTCAACACAGCTCCCAATATTGTTGTGATGAAAATGTTTTCCAAACCTTGAAGTTCTAGAGAAATGTATATCTTTGACTGGATTATTTTTTTTTTGGTCTCTGATAATTGTCACAAACTTTAAGTATATTTTAAGGATTCTTAACTTTAATTTTATAACACTAAATTGACACATATTTTTGACCCCAAAGCATATTGCTATAACATATCAATCACACACCCAGTTTCAAAACTATGTGGACTTGGGAGCTTAGTTGTTGAATAGCTGTAAAGTGATGTCAAGTTAAGAAGCTAATGTCCTCCACCCATTACATTCCTCTTACAGACTTACAACTTAACTTACAGGTAGCATGCCAGAAGTTTCAGTAAGTAATATCAGAGAAATTTACTCAGTATTGAAGAGTCTGAAAACAAAACCAGTATAGGAATTTTTAAAAAATTTATAAGCTTCTGTCATATATGTACTTGTACATATTGTCATAACATATTCATTCAGAGTTATCTGTGTCTTCTAATAGAGGTCTGTAGATTGTGTTCTCCAATGAATCCAATTTAAAGTAACCAATATTTATTAAGATTTCCCTATGATCTGAGAATTGTTCTAGGACCACAAATGAGATAAATACTCATTCTAAACAATGCTTTCTCCTTTCATTGGGCCTTATGATCTTTTAAGCATGTATGACATACACAAAAGCAAATATTAATAGACATGATAAATGTATAAAAGAAGAAAAACTAAAGTTCTTTGTGAAGCTCTTAGAGATACCTTTATTAACTTGGTGATTGAGATATGGCTTCCTAAAGAAGATGGCATTAAAGTTAAGCTTCCATGGATGGAAAGATATTAAATAGGCAAAAAAGGATGGAGAGCATTCCAGGAGTAGGAAATTGTATCATTAATGATAATGAAGCAGAAAATGGAGTGTTTAATAGGAGATCAAAGTAGTCCAGATTGGCAGAGGGATAGACAGTATTGAAAAGAGCAGCATGAATAGGATAAGGCTAAAGAGGTAGAATGACGCTAGAAGGTATAGCTCCATGAATGTCAGGAAAAATAATGTGGACGTTGTTCTATAGTTAGTAGAAAACAGTTGATGAATTTTGAAAAGAGTGAGATTATTACCAGAGCTATTAATAAAGGAATAGCTGGCAGTCATCTGTATTTGTCCTGTGTCCCATCCTTATGGTATCTAAGTTCTGTTTACTTTATCTGCTAGATCCTCCTGTTGATTCAATTATTATTTCCACTCATATAATCTCTATATCTACATAACTCACCTATAGCTCCTTCCTGACATCTAGTCTCACATCTCTGTTTTATTTTTCTTCCCAGATATTCTGTTGGCATCTCAAACTCAATATGTCCAGCAGTAGAACTTTCTAACTTTCCCCACAACTATTGTTCCTTCTAATTTCTCTTTTTATATGAATTGTGCCCTAATTATTCTACTCAGTCTGGTTTGGAACTGGATTGCTGGTTCTTCACTCTAAGTCATCCTCTTCTCTGAAGTCAACCAGTTGTCAAATTTTATTGATTCTATTTTTTTTAGCTTCCTCACATCTACTTCCTTCTATCTACTACCTTTTGTTGCAAGGCAACAGCAACAGCAACAAAAACTTAAGCTATAGGGGGCAGCTGGGTAGCTCAGTGGAGTGAGAGTCAGGCCTAGAGACAGGAGGTCTTAGGTTCAAACCCGGCCTCAGCCACTTCCCAGCTGTGTGACCCTGGGCAAGTCACTTGACCCCCATTGCCCACCCTTACCAATCTTCCACCTATGAGACAATACACCAAAGTACAAGGGTTTATAAAAAAAAATCCTAAAAAAAAAAAAAAAAACTTAAGCTATATTAAGAGCAGATATAAAATGGGTAACATCTTTAATTGAGGTGGATTAGATGATAACTGACCACAGAAAGAAAGCAAAACTCTTTCATATTTATTTTGCCTTTGTTTTTCTGTACCCGAACAAATGATTTTTACTATGGAAATGGTAGAAGAAAAATGAACAAAAAGCAGTTGTTAAAGAGAACAAATAAAAGAGAGCACCTAACTCTTCTTGCTTAATTTAAGTTATCTGGTCCTTGGGTACTGAAAGTACTGTTAGATATGATTAATGACACAGTATGATTAATCTTTGAAAGTTTGTGAAGACAGGAACTTTCCATAGAACTAGAGATGACCATTTTTTTTAAAAACAGTAGAAAATAGTATGTAAAGTATGTAACACTGAGGTAGACTTCAATTCATGCGAAGACTATAATAAACACTGACTTCCTAAAATCTAAGACTTTAAATGATTATGAGGAGCCCAAATGACTTCATCAAACCAGGTCATGCTGGATTAAATTCATTTTCTTTTTGAACAAAATTATTTAACTGTTATGTAAAGAGAATATCAAAGAAATGTTTACTAGCTAATTTTTTATAATGTATCTCATACTATCTATGTGGAAAAGAAGGAGAGCAAGTGATTAGATCATAATCTGGTCATATGGATTCAGAATTGTTTAAATGGCTAGACCCAGAAAGAGTTCATTAATACTCCAATGTCAATATCTTTACTTGACTTTGTGCTCTTTAATTTTTTCTTTAGGCTTAGTATAGTACTACTTTATGATGTGGAGAACAACAAACAAAATATGAGAGGTGATATTGGGCTGGATTGATTGAGGAATTTATTCTTTTATAAAGATCCTTCCTGAATTTATTTCTATGACTGTGTGATTCTGTGACTACATCCTTAATTTCTTAATTCCAGCCCGCATCATTTCTCATTTTGACTATTGCAATAGTGTACTAATTATGTTTTTTGTTTCTAGGCTCTGTCCTCTCTGATTCTCCATACAGTGCTCAGTTGATATTTCAAAAAGGTAGTTTAGACCATGTCACTGCTCTGCTCAAGATACTTAAGGGCCTCCTAATTTTATTTAGGAAATACTAGAAAATTTTCTGTTTAGAACTTTTAAGCCCTTTTACGGTCTGGCTTTATATATAACTACCAAGTTACAAACTATACTCTAATATGCTTGCTTAGCACAGTGACTGGCACATAAGTAGAATAATAAATTACAGGCGACTGACTATTTTATGGATATGACATTCCATATCCCATCTCTATGACTTTTCACCAGATTTCTTCCCCATCTGGGTTGCTCTCCAACTTTTACATTTGCATTTTAGAAATGTGAGCTTCCTGAAATATCATTTCTTTATAGGGGCTTTTTATAATTCTCCCAGTGATAGTGGGAGAATTCCAATCCAGTATATTTCTTTGAATATAGTCTGGGTTTACTTATTAGTATATAATATCCCATTAGTAGCATGTATGATTGATGAAAGAATTAGGTTTTATGAATTAAGTTTAAAAAATCAGGTACTTAATATATGATAAGCATTGCAGCAAATGCTGGGAAACAACTTAAAGAAACTAAGACAGTTTCTGCTCCCAAGGAAATCACACTGATATCAGGAAAGGGAACATATACAAGTGAAGTAACTACCAGTGCAGATGGCAAGATCAAGGGGTTCATTTTATTTGTTGGTAGGCCAGGTAGCAGTGCTTGGGCATCTGAAAGGCAGATAATAATATGTCCCAGAGGCCTTTGGAATTCAGTGGCAAGGCATATAGTTTAAGTTGTTGGTCCTTCTAAAATAGTCTTACATTTGTTTTATGTTGCAGCACCTCACACAATGCCTGGCTTATAGTAGGTTCTTCATAAATACTGTTAATTGATTAGAGTGGGAAAAGATTAAAGGTATAGAAAATCTTTGCAGAGAGTAGGGCAGGAAAAATACTAATAAAGATCTGTACTAGGAAGGTAATAAGGAGACTACAGAGAGGAGATAAGTATAAAAGTTAACAGGGAGGGAAAATAGATAGCATATTACAGTTGGGCAGCTAGGAAGTGCATAAAGCACTGGGACTAGAGTCCAGAATATCTGAGTTGAGTACAAATCCAGCCTCAGACACTTACAAGGTGGGATGAACCAAGATGGCAGAGAAGATATACCGTCACCTAATTTCTACCAAATTACCCACCAAAATATATTGATATAATGCCTCAGAATGAGCAGCAACATCCACAAAAAGATGGGGCAAAATAAATTTTCAGTCTAAAACACCTTAGAATATTGGCACAAAAGATCTAGTGCACCTGGGTGGAAGTGGATCATAGCACACCAAGGCAGACCCTACCACAACAACACACTTTTGGTGCAGCGATATCACTAGCAAAGGCCTCCAGAACTCTTAGACATAGAGAGTTGGGGTGGGTAGGTTTGGATAACTGCTCAGAAGGAGATTGCAGGGGTTCCTTTGATGGCTCTGGGTGCAAGACTTTTATTTTATTGGCCATATGCAGATCTAGGTTACAGTCTTGGGTCTTAGTTTCAGAATGATGAGAAGCACTAGCACACACCAGAGCTAGTGGCCACAGGGGAGTAAGGGACCTGGTCACAGTTTCAAAGGGAAAAGATTGTTTGTGGTTATACACAGGGCAGAAGAATAATAGAAATATCTCTCCTTATATAATATCACCTTGGAAGAACTGAAAGCAGATAGATCCCCAGAGCTCACTCTGAAGTCAACTGAACAAAGAACCTGAAGCATAGAAATTTTTACCTTCACCAGGGTTACAAAGGCCAACTTTTAACACTTCATTTTAAATCAAAAGGAAAGAAAATGCCTAGAAAATGAACAAACAACAAAAAAGAAACTCAGCATGGAAAGTTATTTTTTGCCAGGGAAAACTAAAACACAAACTCAGAAGAAGACAACAAAATCAATGTTGCTGTATCTGAAGCCTCCAAGAAAAATATGAATTGCTCTCAAGCAGAAAAAGAATTAATGGAAGAGCTCAAAAAGAATTTTAAAAATAAAATAATAGAGGTAGAAGAAAAATTAGGGGAAAGAAATGAGAGTAATACAGGAAAATCATGAAAAAAAGAGTCAAAAGCTTTGGACAGGAGGCACAAATGATACTAAAGAAACTAACACCTAAAATACAGAATAGGCCAATTGATGAAATAGGAACAAAAATCCACTGAAGAGAAGAACTCTTTATAAAGCAGAACTGACCAAATGGAAAAAAATACACAAAAATGCACTGAAAAGACATTTACTGGCTGTGTGACTCAATTAAAAAAAAAAGAATGCATTGAAACTAAAGTTGGTTAAGAAGATAGGAAGAAACTATCTGTATAATTGAAATAATTTCATATATCTTGAATAAAACAAATTAGATCCCCAAAGTAATAAAAGTTTCTGGAAATTATAGTTGCTGAATCATTGTCAATCATCTTTAACAAATCATAAATAATAAAAAAATAAAGAAGTTTTGGTGATGGGCAATTTCTAGTAAGAGAGGAAAACATTCCAAAAATTATAGATTGATACCTTCCCAAAATATCAAAAATTAAATAAATATTTTGTAAGTACCAGGAAAAGAATGTAATGATCACTTAGAACCAATTTAGATGCAATATGACTAAGTGATGCTAACGTAATCATTTTGTCATTTTTATTGGGTAAGTGGATTAAGAGAGAAGGTCGGAGAAATATGATATATATATATATGTATATATATATTTGCCAAGGAATATAACACGAAACCCATGATATTCTAATGGAAAAATGGGAAATGTGAGCAAAATTAAAATTCCTAGCTGGATATACACTTACATGCAAGACATTTTGAAAAATGGGTTAATATTAATTTGGATGGAGGTCTTTACTGACAAATCACTGAGATCTGTTTCTGAACATTTCATATTCAACATTACCAAAGATTTGGATGAAGTAGTTAACAGTATTAATTAAATTCATATCATGTAGGGGCAGCTAGGTGGCTCATTGGATTGAGAACCAGGCCTAAAGACAGGAAGTCCTGGGTTCAAATATGACTTCAGAACCTTCCTAGTTCTGTGATGCTGGGAAAGTCACTTAACACTCATTGCCTATTCCTCACCACTCTTATGCCTTGGAACAAATATGCAGTATTAATTCTAAGATGAAAGGTAAAGCTTTAAAAAAATTCATACCATGTGCCATGGGTTTTTATCACATTTTAAAAACCTATGAAGCTCATAGAGAGAGCATTTCAGTAAAGGGAACAAACATTCATTAAGGACCTACTCTGAGCATCTGGAAAAGAATGGAATGAATGCTTACAAACAGTTTAGGTTCATGATGACTAGCTGATATTAAAAGTAACCATTTTACATTTTTACTGGATAAAAAAGATTCCTAGAGAAGGAGAATGTCAGAGATATATGGTATCATTTATTTTGCTAAGGAATATAACATGATATTCTGTGATGAAGGGCTTAACACATACTATTTTATTTTTTATTTCCATATCATTTATTTTTGTGAGTAATCTTATAAAACCAAAACCCCAAAACATAAACACAAACAAACAATTGAAAAAACAAGCTTTCAACTGCTTTCTGCTTCTAAAAGTTCTTTCTCTGAAGGTGGATAGCATTCTTTGTCATATGTTCCTCAGAATTGTCCTGGATTATTGTATTGTCAATAATAGCTGTCTATAACTGTTGATCATTCCAAAATATTGATGTTACTTTGTACAGTGTTTTCCTGGTTCTGCTTATTTCACTTTGCATTAGTCCATGAAGATCTTTCCAGCTCTTTCTAAAATCATACTGTTCATCTTTCCTTATAGCACAATTGTATTTCATCACCATCATATACCACGATTTAATCAGTCATTCCCCTATTGATGGACATCCCTTTAATTTCCAATTTTTTGCTACCACAAAAAGAGCAGCTATAAATCAAATACTATGTTATTTAATCATCCCAATATCCCTTTGAGGTACATGTGGTTATTATCTGCATTTTTGCAGATGAAGAAATTGAAGCCAATGGAAGTTGTGACTTGCTAAAAAGTATCTGAGACAAGATTTGAACTTATCTTCTTGACTCCAGTCTCCAACCATTCTCTATCCAATGTGCTACTTAATGTGTCTGTTACTGAAAATGATATCAAGTGTTTAGAACACTAGAACAAAACCATCAGGAAGAAATTTAACCCAGAAAAATATAAAGGCCTGAATCTGTTTAAACAAAATCAATTGTATAAGTTTAGTTGGACCTAACTTTATAGGAGCTTATTTTAAAAAAAAAAGACCTGGGTACTTTATTTGGTAATAAAATAAAATAAATCATTGAACCATTGGTGTGTTGTAGCTGGTAACCAAAGTTAACACAATCTTAGGTTGCACTGTTACAAATATAGCATCCATATCATGGGAGGAGAAAGTCCTATTGCATCCATGCACATTAGAACATGTATGAAGTATTGCATTTCAATGCTCAGCACTATGTTTAAAACAAATTTGATAAAATAGAATTTGTTGAAGAAATTAGATTTTTAGCTTGCATGAATGAATAAATAAAAAAGCACTTAATAATAAGCACTTACTATGTTAGTAGTCTATAATCACTGTGGATACAAGTAGAAACAAACAAACTGGAGAACAGAAGATGAAAGAGGCCATTATATTAGTCTACAAATATTTAAAGTTCTCTCCTATAGAAGAGGATTAAGCCATGCTGTTCCAAAAAGTCAGAATTTGGACAACTAATCGGATATTCGAGGGGGGCAGCTTTTGGCTCAGAATAAAGAAAAATTTTCTAATGACTAGAACTGTCCAATAGTTGAATACTGCCTCATGTGGTTGTGAGCTTGCCATTGCTGAAAATAGGCAAAGAGAGACAAGACAACCTTCTGAGATAGACATTGTTGAAGGGATTCCTGCAATGGGTGGGAGGTTGGACTAGATGAACATCTAGCATCCCTTCCAACTCCAGGATTCTACAGTTCTATGATCAGAGTTGGCAGCCTTTGAAAAACAGTCAGCATAAGCACTCCAAGCAATCCAGAAGAAAGCACGAATTTAACTTGGGAGAAAATGACAGATTCCTAAATCAGGTTTCTGTAGTGTTTCTCTGGCTTTTTTAATCCAGATCAACCAGTGCCAGGAACTGGCCACCATCTTGGACATTTATGTTTTAAATGTATGTTTGTTATTGACTTTGTAAAAAGCCAACTAAGTATAATGAGCTCTCAATCATATTTTAATGAGGGGAATTCTCTTACCTTATGACTTTTATTTTCTTTCCTTATGCTTCTACTTATTTCCTATGGCAATGCTTTTCAATGTTGAAGTCATGCTTGTCTCAATTCCAGCTTTTAGAACTGGGATAATAATATGGGTTCTGAAAACTTGATGAAAATGTCCATTTGTAATTAACTGAGGACTTCCCTTTATTATTAGAAGTTTATTTTTTAATCTCTTCCATAAGAAAGGAAAACACATGTTTCTGAATGAAAAAAAGAACTGCAATAAGAGGCAATAACTAAATCCATGAAAACTGAAGATGCAATAGAAATCCTATTACATTGAGCTCATTCTCTCCATCTCATTATAAAATGAGATAATAGTTGTGGAAACACTTTGACAAGAATAAAATGCTTATCAAAGATTAATGATGAGAACCACGATGATGGTTTTCATCATCATCATCTGATCTGCCCTCCACCCTAAGGGGTGGACTCATGTGAACTCACACTGAGAACCTACTTAGTACCCAAAGGAAGCACAGGCAAGAGGGATGCCCTTATGCCTAGGACAGTTTCTAGAGTCTGAATGTATCATGTGATAATGGCCTTTCTCTTCAAGCCAGGGCCTCATGTATACATTCTACAAGTATTTTGACCCCATCTTATTTTCTTCATAACCTGTCTAGTCTAATGGATATGAATAGCTGGCCATGTGTTCTGCAGCTCTCATGGAATGAGTCACATTCAAGAATGTTCTTGGGATAGCATGGTGTAAGGATCATTTCTGTCAAATGGGTGACTGCTAAGCGGAAGTACTAATCCACAGTGGCTATACCAACACTTCATTCACTTCAGTTTTAGAGGACCAATCCACATCTGAACAATGAGTTATAAATATGTGTGAGGCATGTTATTACATAGACTCATTTCCTTACTTGAAATAGTTTAATCACATTTTTATAGAGCTAAATACAAAGGGGAGAAACTAAACAGCCCTTTTTGCAGAAATGGGAACACAATGTAGGATATTTGACAACACACTTACTCTAGGGTATGAGAGCAATGAGCTCTTAAAACATCAAGAAAACATCTTAAAGGAGGTTTCGATTACATGAATTTTTGGTACTGGTTTATGGGTACTAGGGGGAGAATAACTTAGTACTGAAGAAACCATAATGATGGTAAACATATCCAACGCAAGGAAATAGAAAGAACTGGGGAAAATATGAATAATTTGTGATAAGAATTTGTTCTTCTATTCAGGCCTCATTGAAAATAAAATTGAAAACAATCAGAAAAATTATAGGTGGGAATACCTTATTACACCATTTAATATGCCATAGAGTAATTAAGAAAAAATAAAAATCATCAAGGACTTTTGGAGCCTAAATAAACATATTTATTAGGAAAATTGGGATATAAGTAGAATAGTTCATTTAAGAAAAGGAAATAGAGCCTCTATGATTTAATTAAGCCACTAACATAAAATTATTGAAAAAACAATTTTATTTTATTTATCCTTATGTCTTGAATTTTTGTAACATTTGGGTCATAGAATACATCTTGTGAGTATTTCCAAGATTAAGACTATACGCGGTAGTGATTTTGAAAGATAGGTTTATATAATTAGTCAGCAAGAGTCAGGACTTATTACTCAAAATTATCTCATAGTTCATTCAGGTTACATTTTGAGGACTCATCCAAGATCTTCTTTCTTTGAGTCTTGGTTTTTAGCATCATCTATTGACAGGTTTAAAAAGACACTGCAAGAAACAGGTGAGAAGATTAGAGAAGATATCTATAATTTTGTGTTTGCAGTGAGTATACGAACAAAGAAATTTAATTGTGTTATAGAGTCAGACCCTCACCAAGGTTGTGTATTGAAGGAGAAACAAATTCCTGTGGACTATGACCATGGGACTAAAGAAAGAAATTTATATCAATGTATTGAATTTTTAGAGGAATATAAGAAATTGAAGGATCCTAAAGAAGGAATTCAGAAATTTTTTTTAATATGCTGCTGCAATGAGTGTGCAGGCTACAACTATGGTGTCTCCCTTGGTCCCAAGAGAGATATGCAGGATTGGGCATACAGATCAATAGCCTAGAATAATTTTCAAGGAATTAAAAACTTTTAAACTAGGAGGGGTGTAAAGTCATTGAACAAAATAGAAGGGACTTGGAAATTCCCTCTGGAATCCCTCCCAAAAAAAGGCATTTCTCCCTAAATTAATATTAGTTCTTTGATAAGACCTTTCCTAATCTTTGGCAATCATCTTGTGTGTCTAGGTAGCACAGTGCATATCACATTGGACTTAAAGTTAGGAATATAATCATCAGACATTTACTAGCTATGTGACCCTGGGCAAGTTATTTAGTTCATGTCTTCTTCAGTTTGCTCATTTGTAAAATGGAGCTAAGAATAGTTTCTACATCTCAGGATTGTGAAGATAAACTGAGCCCTTCATTGGCTCTGTAAGTTGTATGGCCTGGGGAAAAGAACTCTACTAGAAACAGGAAAAGCTTCTGCTAATGGGAGAGGGCATAATGAGATATATGAATTGCTTGAGTCTCCAGTTATCATGAGAAAATTTTAAACTTCATTTAGGGTTTTTTGGGGAAAGAGGTGACAGAAGATGATGTATAGAGATATCCAGGCTAGTATTCCAAGTCTTAAGGCTTATAGAGATACCAGGGGAAGGGGTCGATTACTGTAGAGTTATCTTGATTACGTATGGGCTAATTACTTATGGACTTCATGAAAACCCCTTTACATTATTTAATGAATGAGATAAAGCCTACCTTGTAATTTATGTTATATGATTCCAATTCTTTGCATAAGAGGCAAAAGATTGTATAGGTATGTGTCTATGCTATGTAGACCTACACAAAAGCCCAATTCTGATACTACCATGTGGACACCTAAACAAATGAGTCAAATATATAACTATTTAGAAAATCCCAAGAACAATGTGATATATTTTTGTGATATTAAAACTTCAGTATGAGGGATGCTATATAACTTCCTACTTCTCAGTTCCAAATTGTGAACTCAAATAGTTTTGCAGATCATATGGTGTAGTACAAAGAGCACTGAATTTGAACTTGTCATAACTGGCTTGACATAACATGTCCTAGCTCTGCCACTTACTTCTCAAGCAACCTTAGGTAAATCACTAAAGTTCTCTGAGCTTCTGTTTCTTCATTTGTAAAAGAAGACAGGTTTATATAATAGTTAGAACATTATGAAGGGAAAGGACCCAATTTCAAATCTCTCCTCTTACACTGACTACTTATGTGATGACTCAGCAGCATTATACAATTTGTTCAGTCAATTCTAGAAGTCACCATAGGGCAAAGAGAAATAATTGGGGAATTCCATGTGATGAAGGAGATGCAGGTGTTTATTTCCATTTGAACAATTGTATACTTTGCTAAAGCAAATTCCATGCATGTCATATGTCACTCATTTTTAAATTAATTTTTACATGTTGATACAATTTTTTTTGCTTCTAGAAAATTGCAAGACTTTTTAAATGGCTCAAATTAATTTTTCCAGATTACATGTCAATACAATTTATTAATATTCATTTTCTGATGATTTACACAATATGTTATCTCTCTTTCAAGCCATTCCCTCTTTATAAGAAGACAAATCATATGATATAGGTTGTACGTGTATTATCATATAGTACATATTTCTATATTGTCATTTTATGGTGAAAGAAGGCACATTATTGCTCACAATAGAGGAAAAACTCATGGAAGAAATAAAATGAAGAACGTTATGCTTCAGTCTACATTCAGGATCTGTCAGTTCCTTGTATGGTGGTGGAGTCACCTATTTTTCTTTAAAAACTAAGGCTCAGATGGCATGTGGTTACTAAACCAAACATCTAAAGTCTTTGATTTTGTAATTCGTTCACAAAATAGGCCTTCAGTAAAAAAGTGGACACATCCAGAAGATTTAATTTTTAAACCTTTCAGATAAAAAGGAAACCAATTTAGTGTCTGCTTCTAGAATGGTGCCAAGCTGAGACTGGAGGTAAGAGTGAATGATATTGGGCTGGCTTGAGAAAATGATATATATTTTCAAGCATGTAGTGAAGTTAGAGAGTGTAACTTATGGAACTGAAAAGGAACTGTCTCTTGAAATAAGCGTCTTATTGTACAAGATCTAACTGGCATTGCTGGATAAGAGATGTGCCACTTTAGAAGTGAATAATAAACATTTTTTAACGCTGATTTCATATTGCTTCTTACTTTACCCTAGAAAATAAGACCATTTGATATGATTGCCCCCTTATCCCACTCTTTCTCTCAAAATTCCTTAACATTATCTCCCATTCTCCACCTCATTCCCCAAATCTCAAAGAAGTAACCTATCTCCTTCTCAATATCAAAACTATTACAAATGAATTTTATTTCATCATCTCCCAATTTCTCTAGACAATTGTAAATATAATTATTCTTTCTTTATAATGTTCTATTTCTCCTTGTATAATCATTTTTTCCTTCTAATTTCTAACATACTTATTATCTTCACCTTTAAAGAAATAGTCACAAAACACTGCTATCCCCTCAAGGTATTGTCCTGTATCTTGCTTCTCTTTCTCTGCCAAACTCCTTGACAAAGGGAAATACATTTGCAGCCTCTAATTCTTCTCTTTTAATTAATATCCAATACTCTTCACCTGGCTTCTGATTTAATCTAGCTAAAATTGTATTCTCCACTGTCATAACTGATTTCTTAATTGCCAAATCTGTTTGCTTTTCCTCATTCTTCATTCTTAATTTAGATGCTTCATTTGACTCTGTTCACTATCCAGTCCTTTTGAAACATTTTTCATCACTGTATTTTTATTATACTATTATTTATTAACCAGGTGGCAGAGTGGATAGAGCACAGGACCTGAAGTCAGGAAGACTTGAGTTCAATTCTGGCCTCAGGTATTTATAGTCTGTGTGACCCTGGGCTAGTCATTTAACCTTCATTTGCCTTAGTTTCCTCATTTACAAAATGGGGATGATAATAGCACTTTCCTTGCAGGGTTGTTGTGAGGATCAAATGCAATGATCTACATATGAAGCACCAATATTTGCCCTGAGCTTTGGTTCCATATCACTATTTGTTTTTTAAGACATGCGAATTGGATTTGTCACAGATTTCACAAATCAACATGTCCAAAATATGTCATTGTTCTCCTCAAACCCTCTTTATTATAAAATTATATTTCTGTCAAAGGCTGTATTTTTATTTCAGATTCATTATATTGGAACTATATGTGACTCTTTAACCCTTCCACATCCCACAAATTCAAACAAGTAGCCAAACAAGTAGCCAAATGTTACTGGTTTCACCACTATAATATTTTTCACATCCAACTCCTTTTTTATATTCAGCTGTTTCCTTAGTTCAAACTCTCATTGCTTCTCACCTACATTATAGTAACAGTCTCCAAATTGGTCTATCTGCCTCAAGTTTCTCTTATGTTGTCAAAAATAATTTTCTTAAGTGAAAACTTGATTGTGCTATATTAAATCAACTCCAATGGCTTATTATTGCCTCCAGATAAAAATACAAATTGCTCCATTAGGCTTTTAAAGCTCCTAACACCCAGGCCTTAACCTATCTTTCCAGCTTCATTGTACCTTGCTGCTTTTCTTGTATAGTTGTGATTCATCCATATTTACTTTCTTTTCATTCATCACACATGACACACCATTTCCCATTTTTATACCTTTGAACTAGATGTCCTGTTCCTGGAGGTACACTCTCTTTACAGCTCAGTAATATCTCCTATGTGAAATTTTGTTGATTCCCAAACTCTCAGCTGTTGATTATTTTCAAATCTATGTGTCTATATAGCCATGATCTATCTATCTATGTATCTATCTATTTATTTGCATATGTATGTATGTACATATGTATATATCTCTCTATCTCTGTCTATCTGTCTACTTATCTTTCTATCTATTGATAAAGCTATTTCTTGTTTTTATTGAGCTTTTTGAAATCCGGGACTCTTTTGCCTTTCTTTATACACTCAGTAATTAACATACCCCCTGCAATATAATAGTTTACTGACTGACTGATTCCCTTCTAAAATACCTTGTGTTGAATTAATTTATATTTATTCACATTGTATTTACTCTATATGCATTTATATGTGTATTTGTTTTCCTGATCAGAGTATAAGTGCATTGAGAGTAGGGATTACTTCATTCTTTGTATTTTTATTGCGAGGACTAGCACAGTGCCTGGCACACAGTAATACTTTCTAAATGACTGTTGCTTGATTGACAGTTTTGTGTTTCCTAGACACCTTACGGTTGTGGTTGTTTGAAATTATTGATTTTATACTCCTTCCACAAACTTTTCTAGGTTTTTGATACAATAGATTTTCATTACAACCTTTTTTAATATGTTCTGGAAAAGTCAAGTTGCTAAGCAAGATACTTTAGACAAAAAGCATTCTAATTCAGAAAATCCATTTTATATATGGATAGATATATGTATGTGTACATAATACTCCTCTGTATGTATTTATACACAAATGTGCATTTCATGTTTCTCTCTCTGACTAGGTAGGCCCAGCTCAATTGTACAAACGTGGATTTATTTATTAGAATCTACATATCTTCCATACATTTTCCTGCAAAGTTAACACCAGCATTCTTATACAACAGTAGATAGCATTGTACCAAAGGAACTCGAAGGTTTATCTGACTACAAAGATCTAAGAGAGATGACATACAAAATCTTATAAGTTATTATAGTTATCCAAGAAAATCCAGAAACTTGAATAAAGACCATTTAAACAAAAACCTATTCAGTAACCAGCTACTTAATAATTTTAAATGTTGTTTTTAATAAGTATTTTACTTCCTTCCTAATTTTACTTTCCTTATGAGATTAATTGCAATTTGTCTTTTATCTCATTTGTACATAGTTTTGTGCATATGGTCCTTTAGAGATCACATTTTTTGGTAACTATTTTTTTAATATTCCTAGCACTTAAGACAATGTCTGGAAACAGTAGGTACTTAATATATTTTTTGTTGTTGATTTGATTAGTGGTTAAAAGATTTAATAGAAGAAACTTGGATTTTCAAATCTCACATTTCATCCTTACTGTTTATTATCATAATGTTACTGAACCTTTCTGAACCTTAGCTTCTTCATCTTTAAAATGGTGATAATTTCACCTTCATTGTAAGGTTTTTTGTAAGAATCAAATGAGTCAAGTGAATCCTTTATTAAACTCCTACTATCTACCAGGTGGTATGCTGGGTTTTAGAGATAGAAGGACAAGAATGAAATATTCCCAGCTTTCAAGAAGTTGATATAGAATAGGAAAAATCATCAGTACCAGAACAAACTGGAACCAGAACTGAAGCACAAATCAGAAGTTTAGGAATCAAGGAGGGTTTATTGAGTTAGCCAGCAAGGGAGCCCCACCCACACAGGTGGACACATTCCCCAAAGAACAAAAGGATAATACATACATAATAGATATTTTAAAGAGGTTTTTATGTAGGTTTTACTTTATGTAGGAGGTCCATTGGGTATGGGGTACCTTTGAATTAGAGAGAACTTGTTGCTGGGGACTTGTAGGACAGCAGTA
This sequence comes from Gracilinanus agilis, assembly GCF_016433145.1. NCBI lineage: Eukaryota > Metazoa > Chordata > Mammalia > Didelphimorphia > Didelphidae > Gracilinanus > Gracilinanus agilis. The sequence goes on along the minus strand of NC_058130.1, from coordinate 432,447,277 downwards.
GGGGAAGTAGTATCCCCTGACTGGTCAGAGCCTGTTGCTAGGGCTAATAAAGGAAAAGCTATTCTTCAAGTTAACTATCTCTTGTAACTCTATACAAATAGATTGTAATGTCTTTCCTGTTTCAGCAGTAAGGAAGATAGAAGACAGACACAGGGGCAACAATACAAACAGGGTCAGAGGCAAGAGAGGAAAACTACAAATTGTAGTGTTTTGGGGTTTTTTTGGGGGGGGGTGTTTTGTTTTGCATATCCACCATGCATATAAGTACATATAGAGTAAATCCACGTGAAATTCATATAAAATAAACACATGCTTTAGGGAGGGAATGTACTAGTAGAAGGAGTGATCAGGAAGAACTTTGTAAAGAAAATATTGCTTTAATCAAATCTTAAATGAAGCAAGGGTTTCTGTAAAGAAGAAATGCAAAAGTAGTATATAAGACACAGGAACAATTCATGTACAATAATGGTAGTGGAAAATGGAGTGTGAGAAATAGTGAGAAGACAAGCTTGGCTGGATTATATACTGCAGAAAGGAGAATATCACATAATGAGACTAGCAGGGTATACTAGGATCCAGTTGCAAGGGGCTTTCGAAGCCAAACAAACAAAGGCAGTTATATTTTATTCTTGAGTCAGGCAAAAGGGAGCTGGCAGAATCGACCAATTAGGGGAATAATGTAGTCAGACCACCATTTAAGGAAACTCACTGGCATCTATATGGAACATGGGTTGTAAAGAGAATATACTTGAGGCAGAGAGAACAGTTAGAAGATATTAAATTGTCCAAGCGAAGGCTCGTGAGGGCCTGAACTAAGATGCCAATTATGTTAATTTAAAAAAGAATAGATGTTAACATATGGAAGTAGCCAAGTGGAAGATACAGAATAATACTGAAATTGTAAACCTGGGATATTAGAAGAATGAATGGTGACCTTAATAGAAAGAGGAACATTCAATAAAGGGGTAAGTGGCTTGGAGCAAGGTAGGATAATTCATTCAATTTTACATATGTTGACTTCGAGATGTCTATGGAAAATCCAGGTTGAAAGGTCCAACAGGCAGTTGTTGATATGGATTTGGAACTCATATGAGAGACTAGATCTGGATACATTGATTTGTTAGTCATATACATTTATATGAGAATATTATGGGGGTGAAGTGGTCGCCAAGGAAGAGAATGGAAAGAGAAGATAAGGGTCCAGTTCAGAACCTTTGAGGGTGAACTCACCCTTAGGATTGTAGTGTCATATGGATGATTAGCCAACAAAGACAGAGAGAAGACCAAATTTAAGAGTTCTGGACCAAGATGGAGTCAAAGACAAGACAAATCGAATAATGATGGATAAACAGTTACAAAGTTCAACCTTCACTGGTTCAATGAGTTATGTAGATTGAAAAAGTCTGTAGAAGGAGGATCGAAGGCTTTCTTTTGTTGGTAAAACATGCCCAAGATAACACTCTAAGTTTAGAGGACCATATAGGTCTCCAGAGAATTTTCCTTTCTGTAGAGGGAAGTTGTCTGATATTCTAGCATTTTACTTTGACTGTGTAGCACAATGTCTATCACAATATACAATTCAATAAATGCTTATTGATTGATTAGTAAATGTTTATAAATTTTAAAATAAATTTAGAAATCCTCATCTAAATTCTGACATCAGCTAGTCAACAAATTTATCAAGTGCCTATTATGTGCCAGGTAGTGTCCTAAGAGCTAGGGAAACAAATGTAAAAGACAGTCCTTGCAACATGCAAAGAACTATGTGCAAACTATTAATATATAACAGACACATTGGAAACAATCGATAGAGGCAATGTTTTAAAATGAAGAAATATTGGGAAAGGCTTCTTGTATTTTGCAACATCTAAGAAGTTGCAAAAAGAATGATGCATAGAAAAGAATGTCTATTTCTGTCTCTGTCTCTTTCTCTGTCTGTCTCATTTTCTGCTATCACCTTCCACTTTCCCATTCTCATTGGTAACTCTTCCTAAGTATTTCATTGTGATAAATATTCCTTCTTGTCCCCCAATACAGAAGAGTAAGGCTTTGGTTTCAGTGGTTATTTAAACAAAATGACTGAGCAGTTCCATAAAAGTCACCTAAAGGCTCCAAGGCCTTATAGAACCAATTCTGGGACTGAGATGTGGTTCACTGCCAGTCTTCTAGTATATGCTACCTTAGAAAAGTAAGCCCATCATGTATGACCCACATATGCCTGGGAGGAGGTACTATCCACAAAGCAGTTTTCATTGAACCACTGTGCACAGCCAGTGTCTGGAAGACATCCCCCCTCTTTTAAGTAGGCAGGCTTTGTAGCTAACATGATTATAGTTAGCATGAAACCCATTGCTCACAAATGATTTACTTAGTAACAGGCATGCAAAAGTCATCATGTGATCTGGATGCCCTTTTTAAAATGGAGATAAGGTAAATGTTCATAGCAACCAAAAATGAAAACAAATCCAGCATGTTTATTTAATATAAATTATAAGTAAATAATAGGAGGTTCCCCATTTTCCTTTTGTTCTCTTTCCTGTCTCCTCTCTACTTCCCCTGCTCCTTTCTATTGTTGGAACTGTCACATCATTCCAGCTGCTTCACACATGCTAGTTATTCTCTGCACACACAGCTTTTCTGTGCTTGGCAGTCCCAGACAACAGCAGACCCTGCCTGACTCTCTACTGTTCCTATGTCCAACACTTGAAGTGCTGAATAGTTGGATTAATTTTACATATTCCCCTGAGGGATACAAAAGTCCTTCTAGTCTCTAATGAGTAGCCCAGTTCATGAAATGTTACTTTATCATTTGTCACAGCACAAAATCAGAGGAGTGCTTCTTACAGCCTGGCACATACCTCAGAAAAATAATAACACATTCTTTGCTCCCCAAAAGGTCAATCTCCTCAGTTATTTTCTTGACGTGATATGCATGTCATGTGTCTGGATTGGGGAGGAAGCCCTGGACAAAATGGAATGATTACTGGTTCATTAAGAATGTGACCACAAGCATTAACACTAAGGAGGGGGTTGAAGAGACTATAGTTTAAATATTTGAAAAAAGAAACATTTTAATCTTTGTGTGTTCTAGCACAGTATGAATTGTAAAGATTTAAGGATGAAACCTATTACAGGGAAGGAGATAAGAGGAAACACCTCTGTCTTTATTCTATTGCTATAAGACAATTTTCTTATATAAACTTTTGGAATAATATTTCCCATTCTTAGAAGTTAAAAATGAAGGATTTGGTCTAGGTCAGGGGTTGACAACATATGGCTGTTGAGCCATATCTGGCTCTTTTGAGGGCCAGATATGGCTCTTTCTGCAGGAGCCATAAAGTCAATTTTTTTTCAGGCGCTTTTACAGGAGCGCACTGTGAGCACTGTACGGCTCTCACGAAATTACATTTTTAAAAATGTGGTGTTTATGGCTCTCATGGCCAAAAAGGTTGTAGATGCCTGGTCTAGGTGATCTCTGAGTTGCCTTGCAGTTTAATTCCATGATTCTAATATTTCTGTCAACTTGTGGTTAGCATATGCAATATCTTGATAGGTACTTAAAAACCAAAAAAAAAAAAAGAATAAAGGATAATTTTCTAGATTGAACAGATGATTATGGGATATATGAAGGAGAAGACTTATACACAGGTATATTTTTGGTATACATGATTTTCAAGGTGGTGGTGCCAGTTCTTTCTGTTCTGATATAAGGAATGTTGGATTAGAAATTAGTCTCAAGGTTTCACCAGTGCAAAAACCCCAATTCCACTTCTTGCTTTTCTCATTAAGAAATGTGATAAAAATAAATGTCCAAATAATTCCCTAAATATAATGCTTCTGATCAGCTCATTCATGGTGTTTAGGAAAGTTTATACTGCCTTCATGCTAAGAGAGCAGAGAGGAAGCCCAGCATAATAGTTCAATAATAATTACTTTAAGTATCTATTCTGCACAAGAAAGGGAGATGAATTAGTGTAGTGCATAGAGACCTATCTTTGGAGTCAGGAAAAACCTGAGATAAAGTTCTGCCACTAATACAACTAATTTATGTTTCCCTGGGAAAGTCACTGATCTCAGGTTCCCAGGTCACATTCTAAGACTAACTTACAGATACCAATGTGCATTAGTAGAGGGAATTTCCAACTGGAAGTTCACTTAACCAATGTAATCACAAGTCTTTTCCAAAAGGAAATATGCCAGGCACTGTCCTAGGTGCTGGGAATTTATAGATGGATAGGAAAACAAGATAACCATAATGAAGTCCCAAACTCAGAAATCTTATATTCAGATGACTAGGTCAATAAAAGGTTTTTAAGAAATCTTAAGAAAAGAGAAACTTGAACATCTTAAGAGGCAGAGGAGGGAATTTGTAGAGAAGAAGGAAATGAAAATGAGAGAGGAGAGACTTTTGGGTTAAGATGGCTGCAGAGTAGTAGCAAGACACTTACTCTTCTCACCACCACCAATAAATGATACCTCAAAAGGACAAAAAAAAAACAAATGCAGATGAAAGAAGGAATTTCACAATAAGGTGCAGCATTGAAAGGGATTCCACAATAGGGTGCAGCATTGAAGGTACGTGGGATTTGGGTATTCTCACACTATAAGGGAGTGAAATAGCTCCCACCAAAACGTGAGTTGATCAACCCTCCCCCACCCCACCTATGGTGCCAGAGTCAGAGTGAGCCAGTACACCAGCAATAGAGGGAGCGTGGGGCAATCTCTAGGTTCTTGGCAGCTAGACTTGAGACCCCAGGAGGCTAAAAAGTATGGACCTTGGGCTCAGAGTTACAGCTGAGAGTAGCAGGAGACAGTGGAAGCAGCTTGCAAAGACTCAAAAAGGCACCTTGGGCAGAGGAGCAAGTGTGGGGCAATATCTGGGTTCCTGGTAGCTGACTGGAACCACTAGAGGCACCCCTGAGACCAGCTTCCAGGAAGCTAAAGAATGAAGACCGTGGGCTCAGAGAGAGAGAGAGAGAGCTGAGAAGGGTGGCAGACAGTAGAAGGCTCTCAGACAGTAAAAGCCATGTTGATAATTGAAAAGTAGCCTCAGCAAAAACTGCTCTGTAAATTCATACACAAAAAGCCTGCTCTCCTCACTCAGACTTCAGTCTGGGAAGCAAAACCAAGCAGAGAGATGGCAAACAATACCCAAAAAATACAACCTCCAACCACCAGAAAGAACAGGAGAAAGGCACTGACCCTCGATAATTTTTATGGAGAAAAGATCCAGACCACAGAGGAGAAAGCAGAGGACAAACCAGCAAACACATCCAAACCTCCCCCTCCTCCCCAAAATGAAAATTGGTTACAAGATTTTGAAGAGTTCAAATCTGAAAATATGAGAAAGGTGGAAGAGATTTGACAAGAAAAGTGGGAAATAGCTCAAAAAGAAATTAACAGTTTAAAAGACAGAAATTGCCAGTTAGAGAAAGAATCCCCCAAATCAAATGAAATGATGAGCAAATTGGAGACCAAAATTAAATAGATAGAAACCATGAAAAACAGAATAGACCAAACTGAAAAGGAAAATCAAAAGATTACAGCCAAAAATCAGTCTCTAAAGCGCAGAATTGGGCAAGTGGAAGCCAATGATGTCACAAGACAGCAAGAACTAATAAGTAAAGTCAAAAGACTGAAAAAATAGAAGGAAACATCTTACTAAGAAAATGACAGATGAAGAAAATATGTCTGGAAGAGACAATTTGAGAATTTGGTCTTCCTGAAAAAAAATCAGAAACAAACAGGAACCTTGACAGCATAATACAAGAAATTACCTGGGAAAACTGCTCTGATATTCTTGAACAAGAAGGAAAAATAGACATTGAAGGAGCCCATAGAACACCCTCTACACTAAATCCTCAAAAGACAGCCCCCAGGAATGTAATTGCAAATTCAAGAGTTTCCAAGTTAAGAAAAAAATATTATAAGAAGTCAGAAAGAGAAAATTCAAATATCAAGGACCACCAATTAGGATTACATAGAATCTGGTAGCCTCCACACTAAAAGACCATAAGGCTTGGAATATGATATTCAAAAAGGCAAGAGATTTGGGTCTATAACCTAGGATCACCTACCCATCAAAATTGATTACAAACTTTCAGGGAGAAGTATGGGCATTCAAAAAAACAGAAGATTTCCAAATATCTATAAAGAAAAGACAAAAACTAAGGGGAAAGTTTGATATCCAATTACAAAAATCAAGAGAAACATAAAAAGGTAAATAAGAAAGAGATGGAAAAGAAAAAAAATATTTTTAATTTGCTTCTTTAAGGACTTTAATAAAATTGAATTATTTGTATTCCTATATGGAAAAATGTTATGTATAACTTTCAAAAATTGTATTCACTATTACAGTAATTAGGAGATTTATTCATAGGGAGAGATTAGAGTACTGAATTATCTAAGACAATATGCAAAAAAAGAAAAGGGGGGAAATAGAAGATGGCACCAAGAGAAACTTGAAGGAAAGAGAAAAATAGGTTAATCTGTACCACACAAAGAGGTGCATGGGAAGGGGACAAATACTATTATAAGAAGAAGAGAGTGTTAACAGGAAAACTTAAACCTTACTCTAAGTGGAATCAATTCTGAGAGGGAATAACAGCTAGATCCATTGGAATATTGAATTCTATCTTACCCTACAGGGAAAGTCAGAAGGGAAAAAGCAAAGGTGGTAGTGGGTGGGGAAGTTCAAACAAGGGAGGGAAAAGGTGGGGGAGGGAATTTAATAGAAGGCAAAAATATCAGAGGGGAACAAATAGGGAGGGGACAGAAAGGGACTGATTAAAAACAAACCACAAGTTTGAAAGGAAATAGCATATCTAGATTTCTATGGAGACCACTAGTGATCATGAATCTATTGCCTTTTGGGAGTCCATTTTACTTTTGAAAGCATGTAATAGTTCAGACATATTTTCTTATATTAATTTTAATATGTTTCTCTGAAACTTTTGCCTTTTTTTTTAACTTAATCTGGCCCTCTAAAGCTAGACAAATCTAATGCTTCTTCCAACATGGCACTTTTCGAATTCTTGAAGTTGGTGATTCCTCCCCTCTCTCTAGGTTTTCTCTTCTCCAGGCTAAAAATCCCCATATTTTTTTCATTTCACCATCATATGATATTTATCAAAGTATTTCATCAACCTGGTGCCCTCTGAATGTTCATCAGTTTATCAAGAAAATCCTTCTTTAAATGCGGTACCCAGAACTAAATGCAATATTGCTCATAGAGTTTGACCCAGGTGTAGTAGGGGTGTCAGCTAGTGGGTACTATACACAATGACCTTCATTCAACCTTAGATCATATAAAGTTTTTATGACTACCAATCACATTGCTTACTCATATTTATTTCCACTAAAATACCCTGGGTCCTTTTCTTTCATTTATTTATTTATTTATTTGTGTGCTTGTTCGTTTATTTATTTATTTATTTTTGGCAGGTGAACTACTATTGAGCTATGCCTTTCCCTTCATGGATTTGTAATATTGTGAATCCAACTAGAGTCCTTTACATCTACCTGTATTAAATTTACTCTTATTATGTTTAATCCAATGATCTAGTCCCATTTAGGTGAACCTATGGCATGTACGCCAGAGAATGCTGGAGGGGGCTCCTCCCTTCCCTCTTTCCATAAGTAACAGAGGACATTTCTCATATCATTTGCCCCTCTGCCCAGTAGCTCAATGGAAACACTTTCTCCCTCTCCTTTCTGGGGTAAGATAGTTGGACTGACCAACAGCGTGAAGGTTGCAATTTGGGCACTCAGTTTCCAAGGTCTCTTGATGGTGAAAGGTTCACCATCACTGTAATCTAGCCTATTGATTTCCGTCTTGGATACTGAATCTATTATTATGACTAAGCTCTCATTTAGGCCATACCTTCCCATTGTGACGAGAAGACTACCATGAGAGTTTTTGTCAAAACCCTTTCTAAAAAGTAGAATAAAAATCAAGGTCAACGTCATATCCTGTAATATGAAAATTTCTTACTCTTCACTCTTTTGAAAAATAGGAAAATGTTTTTTTTTTGTTAGTACTGGGGCACTTTTCTCATTACTATGATATTTTATAGATCTCTGACAATGGATTATTAATTACATTCATATTCTGGGGCAAAGGTTGTTTTAATCTAGTGACCAGAGAATAAGGGCAATTTGTTGATCTTTTCCTATTTCCCTCTTCAGCAGTTTACTGTACATCTATATCAGACCCTTTAAGTACCTTCTTTTTCCTTTTTCTTTGTGCCTTCTAAGCTTTTTTTTTCTTGAGAGCTTTCTATCTGTCCTGATCTGACTTGCTCCAGTCAACTTTAAATCGCTGGGTACTACCTATTCTCTCCTAAAACATTTGACATATTCTTCTAAAATCTCAATTCATAGCAATAAGTAAATATTTATTAATTGATTTATTAATTTATTAATAGACACAGTACTAGCACTAGAGATACCCTCTAGATTTCCCTACCCTCAAGTTTACCATCTAATAGAAAAGGAAAGATAACATAAAAGAAAGCTGAAAGGGGGACAGGAGAATGAAAGTGTTCAGCTCAGTTCAAGGATGTTGGAGAAATTCAAAGGAGAATAAGTAAAAATTGAAAATTTGCTGACTGGGATCCCTCATTTAAATGGAGGCTATGAGAAGAGCTTTTCATTCAACCCTCCAATTTGAGATGCTTCTGTAGCAGAAGACCCTAAGGATCTATAAGATTCAGAGCTGAAGTGATATTTCAAGATTAAGAAGTTCCAAGTATGGCATGATAGAGAAGTAAAAAAAAAGCACAGCTAGATTGGAAATTCATTAGACTCATTTTTTATTTCCTCCTCTATCAAAAATTATAAGACATAGCAATTATTTCCCACTTTTCTTCTTCATAAGGCTTATGCCATTTCTTCTTCTTTAGTAATTAATTAATCCCTTTTCATTTGTAAGAAGCAGTTTTGTTTTTCAAACTTGTATCTTCCCTCTTAAAATCAATTTTGCTTATTGGTTCTAAGACAGAATAATTGTAAGGGCTGTGAAATGAGGGTTAAATGACTTGCCCATGGCCACAGAATTAAGAAGTTACTGAGGCCAGATTTGAACCTGGGACGTCCGTTTCTAGGTCTAGTTCTCTATCCATTGAGGCAGCCTAGCTGCCTCTAAGAAGAAGTTCTAAAAATGCATTTTCCTTGTTACTTTTTTCACCATTTGAGGACCATAATGATTGTCAACCCAAATCATGACAATATTAGTTTCTTGGCTTTTTTTGGCAGATAATGTTCCAAGAGATATGTAATTTGTATCTTGATCTCTCTTTTATCAGGCTTCCCTGCAAATTTTGAAAAAATTACAAAACTCCTTATTCATGTTTTTCCTCCACCCCTTGTGAAAAAAGTCCATAGGAAACCTAAGGACAATTTTGCTTTTCTCTCTGCATCTTTTGATCTTTTGCCAAATGTTCTTTTAACATGATTTCCCTCACATTCCAAACTTTCTTTGCATGAGTATATCATTTTTATATATAGTTTTATTCCACTTCTCTCCCCTTTAATCTATCCTCTTTCTTGGAATAAATTCATATTCTAGTTGTGGCTCCTATCCATCATAGTCTTAGACATATCTATTATGGCTAATTTTTTTAATGCTTTAGAATTTCCCATTCACAGTGCTTGTCTATTTTATGTGTATTTATATAAATATTGTATTCTTTATTACTGTTTTTTTGTGGATATTATCTTCTATGAATTCATTGGCATGCTCATAGTTATCCTTCTTACATTCTAGCCACTAAGCTTATGGATAAAAGTAGGAACGTTTCTTCCTATTTTTTTTTTTCAGCATAAAGCCCTTCTGATTACATTTGCAAGACTACACTTATATATTTTTACTAGTCCTTGCCTGGTGTACTCTATGCCTGTCTCTTGTTTTTTATAATTTAAACTGCTCCAGAAACCCCAATCCTATTCTCAGACACTATAACTTTGGTCAATTGTTGACTTTCCAGGTCTGCCTATATCATCCAAAGCATTTGCTTCATTAGACAGCTGGAGTAAAAGGATAGCCCCTATTTACAACATATCTCATCTTTATCTGTGTCTAGAATATGAAATAATTAACCCTTGACATGAGGAATAAGCAGTTGAATCAAAATTTACATTATGGAGTCACCAACCACCATTTCTCATCTCTTCTTTTAATACTTTTGGTCTGAAACAACTTCCCTGAAGAACTATCTTATTACTTTGTGTTCTAACTTACATCTTCTTTTTCCTAGAATCCACAAATATTATATCTGTATGTCCTTAAGGTCAAACCTTCAACTTTATCTTGTATTTCATTCCTTCGGATTACTAAGGTGAAGGAAGAAATTAAATATATTACTAATTGTTCTAAATTCATTGCTCTGGGTGTTCTCCAGTGAGTCATAATATTCTGATCATAGGGCCCTTACACTTGGAATTCTTTAGTTAAAGCTAATCCTTCAACTACAAAACTTTCTTTCCATCTCGTCATTTCAGCTTTCACCAATTCTGTGTACTCTAACATGATGCTCTGGTTTGGTGTTCTTATATAGCTCATGAATCAACTGAGAGGTCTTCTCTGATGCAGTCTTTCACAGAGCTTGAGCCCAACTTTAAAAGAAATTACAAAGTACTGGAGGACATCAGGATGATCAAAACATCACTTTAATTAAAATTATAACACAGAAATCTTCAAAGTGCAAGTAATAGCTATTCCCAATAGCAAGAATGGAACTATCTCCAAGGAAAACTATATTATATAATCAAGTCTCTCCTTTAAAAGAGTTCAGTGAAGATTTCAAAGAGCTTTGTCCCCAACAAACTATCTATGTAGTTTAGGGCAGCTGGTTAGCACAGTGTATGGAGTTTTTCATTTTGATCTCAGACACTTGTGTTTTAAATAAAAATTAATCTGGAGGCATATTACTAGATTTGTAAGCTTTTATTAGTAAAGAGAAAGAAAGATAGAAGCCTTCCTAAATTTAGGTAAAAATACAATCCTCCATTAAAGTAGGTCTGCAAGCTGCTGCTTGTCAGATACCCTGGTGAGATGAGAGAGCATAAAGAGCAACACCAAAGCCCATAGTTCCTTCTGAGACTGGTCCAGAGTTTCACCCTCTGGCTTTTCAAAGAGGTCATGCTCCTCCCAGTCCTGCAATATAGACCAATGGCTTTCAAATGTCATACGACATTATGCCTGAGCCAGGATGCTGTCACTGATGGGATTGGGGAGGGTGGAATACATGATTCTGTAAGTCCTCTGTTCCCCCACAAGGGTACTCAGGATCAAAGCTGGGATGGAGGTATTTTAGTTCACACAATTTCCTCCTCTGATTCTTTGGGAGACTAGTATGTTAAGTCTCTTCACTCTTGGTTCTCCAGAAGATTAACAATGTATAGACTCCGTATATGGAATGATTCATTGGGGGTCTCCCCAATGAATCATTCCATATACGGAGTCTATACATTTAGAATTTTCTCAGCAAGGGGCATAAGAGCACCAAAGACATTGTACATTTCATGGAGGGAGTTACTACAATTTGGGGAATAAAAGAAAGCGAAGGCGAGAAAGAAAAATAATTGATAGGTGCATTGACAAAAAGCCATTTAGCAAACATTCCCCTTTGGCATGTGTTTACAATCAGGATAAATGGAGGGCTCAACTTCACCTCAGTTCAGTTCATTATATCCAAAGGTTCACTTCAAAGCTCATGATGTGGAGGTATATTTCTGCAAGCATCCTTACAGCATCTTTTCCCAAAGATCTGCTTTTCTGGTCCAGGGTATCTTTTCCTAAAATTGCTTTAAAAAGATCTTAGACATTGGATTTTAAGGATAATTACATAATCCTCCCTCCTCAGAAGGACATACACCAATAGAATTGACACAGAATGCATGCCTGAACTATAAGGTATATGAATCATTTTTTCCAAAAACAAGAGGAGAGAGAAAATAAAATAAAAATAATATTAAAATCATATATGTATAAAATCTACTTAAGTATATATTAAAATCACAACAGGCCCTTGATTCAATATCAAAGTTCAGTTGAGGTAGCTTATATCTGTGAGCATGTAGAACAGATGCAGCAATATTGCAGTTACCCACCATCAGCCAGGACTACAGAAAATTGCCATAGGGAGGAATGTCTGAAAAAAGGGAAATATCATTCTCTGGCCTGATTTCTACTTCAATCATAGGAATAGCAAAGCAAAATTAAAGCCAAACAGTGATATATATTTCATCTGATAGGTATTATAAATAGATCCTTCAGTGTCAAAATGTTAATACTGAGTCCATAAAGTCAAGTTAAAAAAAGTCAAATTTCATTTGGGAAGAAAGAAAAAAAAAAAGAAAAAAGAAAATCATATACATATCCATTAAAGTCCAATGGTTCCCAAACTTTTTTGGCCTACCACCCTCTTTCCAGAAAAAATATTACTTAGTGCCCCTTGGAAATTATGAAACTATTAATTGAACTCAGAATAGAATGTAATACAAAAAAAGTGTGGCCATCATGGCCCTCCTGGATCACTGCAGCACCCACCGGGGGCGGTAGCACCCACTTTGGGAATCTCTGCATTAAACAATTGGCAAGTAAAACATAGGCATAAAAAAAAAATGTATCACTTAATAGTGAAAGCTATTGTGTCTCTAACTTGTCCATGATCCACAGTTGGAGTGTATATAATTTTAAGTCCAGGAAAAAACTTGGTATAGGCTTTGCTAGAACAACTGAAGCAAACTCTAAAGAGTACAATAATGCCCAGGATTAAAAGGCATATTTGGTTATGATAGCTAAGAAACCAGTTCCTTCTAGCCATGACAGGTCCCACCATGCACCATCAAATATCCCATAGTTCTCTAAAGCCACTTGATGAATGTCATTCAAAATCCTTTGAAGCTCATAGACATTTATAACAATTTAATGGGATTTATTTACATGGGAACAAGAATGATTAATAAGGGGACATGCACCTCCCAATGTCACTGTAAGCATTTCGAGGGCTAGCTGGTTTTGCATAACTGCCTTTGCTAAGGAGTCAATGTCATCTGTAGGAAAGAGATAGCCTTAGAAGTTTAGGAGATGACTGAACTGTATCTTGAACCAGTCTTTCAAATCAGCAGAGATATTTCTAATAGAATCTATTACTGCCATCATTCCAAAATTGGAGAGAACAACCCAGAAAAAAACTCTGATTGCTACCATGTACCTAAATTCCTAGCCATGGACTTATCTACCCAGCCAATAAAATGATCATGTACTGACAGTGGTAGAGTGGCATAGGCCACAAGTACCATGCCATCCTTGGAAAAGAGCAAAGTAAGCTGAAGAGTCACAGACATAGAATTACCAAACCCTATGGGAAATCTACCCTCAGCTGGGATGAGCCAGTAGCAGTTGTAAAAGATATGTATTTGTGTGTCCCATCCTTTGTGTTTTCTAGCTTTGCCTTAGTACAAAAAAAAAAGTTATAGTAGGGAATAAGATTGTACTTCACACTTTCACCCTTTAATCTGCTACTCAATGGACCCTTACCTCTCTTCACATGAAAGTCAAAGGTAGGCACATCATTGGTTAGAGGTAATGGCTCTTTTGGTAATATATGACCTTCCTAGGGTACAAGTTGTGTTGAAGTTTGTAGTGCAGAGAGAGGGGGTCATGATAGTTTTTTTCAAGCTTTGGTTGAGTTCTGAAATCAGTTAGGAGTTTAGAATCTTGAAGAGAGTCAGTTGGTTTGGGAATCTCGTGGAGAGAGGGTCAGACCAACTGAGCTGCTTCCTTGCCTATCTGAAGAATTGAAATTTAGCCTAGTTTTGGAATATTTATTTAAGAATTGTTAGTTTAGATAAAGCCTTTGTATCTTCATTCCCTACATTATTTCCTACCTTCCTTCCCTTACCTTAAATGTCTGTGGAGTTAATAAGGAGAGTAAATTAGAGAGTAGTTCAAATCTGTGAGGGGTTTAACTATAATTTGGCAGTATTTTATCTAAAGAAATTGGTTAGTCATCATTTTATTCCCTTTAGACATCAAGATTACCTTGAGAGCTGAGCTAAGGCAGGACCTTGCTCAGACTCCATCTTTGCCTCCCTTCCCCCACCTGAGGTTTCTTTAAAAACTGTTAGGGCTTCCTCAATCCACTTTTCCTGACAAATCATCCTTAAAGACAATAAACCCTTTTGTGTTTCAACAGACCTGTTAGCTAATTTGTCAGTTAATTAGTAAGAGAGGGAAGAAGAGGGAAAGACCCAACATACTCTGGGCTTGAAGGGAAGCTGGGGTATCCATCTTGAAGGAAGGTGTAACTTCAAAACAAGTCCCTTCCTGTGAAATTAACTAAAGCCTGCAATTAATTTCAGTTCAGTCTATTTCCCTCAGTTTGTCTTTAAGTCTAAGTCCTAATCTATAAGCCCTGCTGTCTTTGCCTGTTTATATTAATTCCTTCTCTCCCTGAAGATCTTTGTTCCCTTCAGTGCTATACTCCCTGACTTCAGCCCATATTATATCCTGAATCTCCTTATTCCAGCCTACCTGTAACCCATATTACTTACCTATCAAGTCCCTGACAACCTCCTTTCAAAATCTCCTTTTACCACACACCTTTCCTCAAATTATCCCCATTACATCTGGTGAGCCAAGTCAAACAAAACCTACAATCTTCTGAAGCAAAAGAAAATGAATTTCACAAGAATAATTTTTGTATTAGGCAGTCTTTCCCTGCTTATTTGGTCTTTTATGCAGGGACTATATACATTTTGGCTGATAAAGGTGCCAAATTTGACACAACAATTAATTGAAATCTATGACTATTATAAATGGTTTGCCTTCACTTTAGCTGAATGTATATGCTTCATACCAACAGCTGTGGCAATTGTTCTGTCTCTATGGCATTTTATGGCAATTTCAAAAGCGGTCCTGACTCATCTGTTCAATTATTACAAGGCATCTTCTCCAAAACACGATAATGATAGCAAGGAACTAGTAGAGAACATCAAACTACTGTTCCAAGTGTTAAAGCAAATACGTGAAGGCAAGGAACTTGATAAGCACACGATCTTACAACTGTGGAAATTGTGGAATCAAAATTTGGGGGGCAAAAGGAAACTGAGAAAGAGCAATCGATTCAAAATGCAGTGGTCTCTGTACTACCAATAGTGGACAGGACTATTGTGCAACCTGGTGAGGGGGTGGTGCATGTCAAAACATACAAGGCATTCACTCCTAGTGACATGGAAGTTTTAAAAAAGCGTTTTCCTAGGTTCTACGAAAAGCCTTACAAAAGCCTAAAAGAATTAAAACGGGTGTTCACTCTTTTCAACTCTAGTTTCAAGGATGTCGAATTTCTTTTGGGGGAATTTTACTCTCCCTCGGAAAAGGAAAAATTCCTCAATGAAACTAGGATGAATCCCAATTTAGAGTCATGGCCACTGGTGCATCAAGATCTGGATTTCACTCAACACGCTAACATGAGATACTTGTTAAGATGCAGGGCTGATCTTATTGAAGCAATGAGATCATTTGCAAAAAGACCAAATGCCTGGCAGAAATTTGAAAAACTGAGGCAAGGGGAAGAAGAACACCTGAGCAGTTTTCTAGATAGAGTTATTGAAGCAGCAGAAACAATATTAGGACTTAGAGACACACATGCCCAGGATACAATTGATCATATAAGGAGGCAATTTGTAAAGGGAACCTCAATCCTGATACAAAATTATTTCAGGCAAAGTTGTCCACAGTGGGAATCATTACCACTGGAGGATATTAGGCAACATGTGGCATATATACATGATTCAAAACAGAAAGAAGTAAGAATGGCTAGGCAATCTGACAATGATAAAGATGAGATCATAGCAGATTTAAAGCGTCAATTAAAGCAATCTAGACGTGAGAAAGAAATTGAGGAGGTAAAGAATTTTGCTCTCCAAACAAGTAGAAATCAATTTAGACAACCTGCCAATAACACCCCCAAATCAAAATCAGTACCCCGTTGCTACTTGTGTGGGAAGATCGGGCATGTTATTCGTGTTTGTAGATATAAGCAACAAATAGATTTTTCAAAACCCAATAATCAAAGAGATAATAGAAAGACATTTTATAATTCAAAATGGGCTAGGAATAATGAATCTAAAAGGCATAATGAAGATAAACATGAAGGTACTTGCTGTAATCATACATGCAAAAAGTACAGTCAAACACCTTCATTAGATGACATGGAGAGATATGTACAAATGGGAACAAAACCGAAAAAATCATTATGAATTGAGATTCCCGATTTAAAACCTATCAATCAGTGTAATTTGGGTATGGCAGAGTCTAATAGAAATGAGGAAAGCAAAATGCGAAATCTGGGCAAAATAGAAAAAGTGTCTAATCTACAAAGAGGATACACATAGGTCTGTGGTAGATAATGAGCAATGGGAAGAAATAATGCAAATGCGCAAAGAAATCTTTGGCATTAAGGAGGATGATTATATAAGGGATCAGCTTTTTCATTCCATATCACACACATTGGGTGGGAAGCATGAATCAAACCATTGCAAAGAATCACATCAAGAGATTTTGCAAACTGGTTTAGAATCATCAAAAACTAAAATTCCTCTCTTTATTCCAACTATAAAGCAAAGGGACAGCTTGGATAAAGAACATTATGGCGAGGATTTACAAAGTTTCCAGAAAGGAACACTTTCAGTAACCTCGGGGGAATTAGATGCAACAATTCTTTCCCATTCAATTGCTTTAGACACAATGTCACAGTTAGAGGTTAAAGAGCAAAAAAGTATAGATTTTGGCAAGAACTTGATTTTAAAGAAACGACCCACTGAATTAAAAGATGATAGCAGCTGTGTAGGAAAGTCAAAATCCACCTTTCTCAACCCCTTAGCTACAGAATTTCATCCTAAACTTTGGGGAAGAGATAGGAAACAGTTGTCTTCTTCTGCAATCAGTATAGCTAAGCATAACATCAATGAGACTGTTGCTGTGATTGATAACAAAAATCATCTAATGTCAGTCACAAAAACAGTAGGGCAAAATAGGGAACATCAGTCAGCTTTTGAATCAGTAGTTGTACCTGAAGTGTTGAAGGGAACACAATCTAAATATCATACAATCCCAGATACTACTGAAGGGAAGATTGCTGATTTGAAGCATAATAGTTCTTTAAAGAGCAGAGTGGAAGATAAATCAAATCAAACCTTCATTTCTGAAGCCCTTAATGAAAGCCAACATGGAATTTGCAATAATGACAATGACTTAAAAGCTCTCAATGAGAGTATGCTCTTTAAGCCTGCTTTCTGTAATCCTGATTCTAAACTGAACTTGCCTAATGGTGCTATAGGAAGTTTGGGTTTAGAGACAAAAGACCATACCATATGGACTGGAATTGGCTCCCTTGCTCCCTATAATTCAACCAGTTGCCAAATTATATTAATTCCACTACTTATTTTTTCTTGCATTCATTCCCTCCTGCCTACTCACAAGGATACAATTTGAATTTAGCCACTTATAATTATTTATTTTGATAATTGTATTATTAAAGTATCCTTCTATTTCCTCGCCTCTGGGCTCCAATCCATCCTCAATATAGCTGCCTAGGGGTGGAGGTCTGACAGTCTCAACCTTCCTACTCTTCTCTATACACATTTTGGAAATATTCATTGCTTGAAGATAAAACACAAACTCCTTACACTGGTATTTAAAAAAACTAAATAATTTGACTTTAATTTGTGTTCACAGGCTTAATGCACCCTGGGTATCTTTATATATTTGTAATAAAAATAAAATTGAACTAGCTAAGCTTCCATGATGCCTTTCCTTCTTCCTCACCTATGAATTCACACAGGTTAATTTATTCCACATGCCAGGAAAATATTCTTTTTACATCTTTACCTAAGAGTATTCTCTTTCCTTATATTTCTAATGTCATTTTGGCTAGATACTTCATCTTCATTATTTTCTTCCTTATACCAGTCTTATTTCTGAATATGTCTAATTTCTCCTGTTATATTGCAACCTCCTCAAGGGCAACATTTTGTCTCTTTTTTTCTTTCTGTCTCTCTCCCTTCATCTCCCTCCTTTCCTCCCTCCCTCCCTCTCTCTTTCTCTTTTGTTCCAGATCTGTACTTTTGTTTTGTGTTTTCCTTACATCTACCACAGTACTCTGAATATAGCATGTGCTTAATCCATGTTTTTTGAAATGTTTGAATGTTATATATAGAGAATAAAAGTCAGATCTCTGAACTTACAGTTCAAATGTTTCCTACTATTTCATGTGCTCTCTTGAGTGTTATTTTTCTATATTCTCTGCAATAATTACAGTATCCTACACACTAAATATTTATTAATAAATGAATATTTGTTGATTGTTCCTGATATAAGGACTACTCTAAGAAAATTGTTCCCATTCAGAAGTAGAATTTCTCACCAAGATAATCATCCTAAGGTGATTTATGAGATTTTTAAAAGTTGTCTTCTGCATAGTGGAGATAGAAGATAGGAAAGTATTTATTTGTTGTTGATAGGTGAAAGTGCTATTATGGAAGGAGGGTGGGAGAGAAAATGGTATGCCAAAGAAGAGATACAAAAAGGAAAAGATGTGTATAGGAATTAGGACACAGAAGAGTTGGAATTTCTTTACAGTAGGAAAGTAGAAAGGAAGAGAGCAAACTGACTACAATGTATTTCCACTAATTCCCTAAACCCAAATCTCCTGTTCTTTTCTCTTGGGCCTACATCTGATATTCTTCTCATCTCATCTCCTTCTGCTCAATGCATGTATGAATATACCTACCATCTCCATAAATATCTTGCACTGGACCAAAGTCTCATTTGTTACTTCCTAGATGTGGTCCAAGTTTTAACTTACCTAAAAGTGGCTACCTGAAAAACAAGTTTTGGTATGAGAAGGATAAACTGAAAAACCTTTGTTTTTATTTAATTTGTATTTATTATTTAAGAAATAGCTTGTAATTATTTAATTTTTATTATTCTACTCAATTTCCTACTAAAAATAGATGTCAAGAAAATCTATGTATTTATCTAGTAATGGATGTGTGTGGATTCATGTTGTGTAGCTATTGATAAAAGTAAAAAATAGAAGACAAATGTTGTTGGATGGCTCTTAGGCACAGCTATGTATTCAAATAAAAACCCTACAGATGGAGGCCAGATGAAATCATGATATTAAAATGAATTATGGATTAAAATAAGGATAAAAAGTATTTTAAGTCTGTAATTTAGGTTATTAATGTCACAGGGTTAAATGCCATGCATTTCTCCCACAAAGACTTTTGGGAAGGTTAAGAAGTTGATAAAAGGCTCAAAGGTTACTGTCCTTGAAAAGCTTATTTGAACTCAAACCGTGAACTCACATAACCTTAGGGAAAACAAAAAGGCACTTTTACCAACTTTGAGCCCATTTAAGCATAGCCAAGTTGCACCCTGATAATCATTGTGCGAATGTTAGACCTTGTAAAAGAATCAGGAGCTGTCTCAATTCATTTAGATATCTAAATTTATTAAGGAACCTCCTTGAATTTTGTTCACTATATGTCAGCTAGATCAAACAGTTTATTACTTCACTACAATTCCAGATAGTCTAGGAGGATACACCCTTTGTAAACTGCTATGAAGAAAACCTTGGAAAAAAAACTTAGATAATTCTGAGTTTTCACTGAAAACCCTAGATGATTTTACTCACTATGGAATTCAGAGTAAATGGAAGTTTTAGGGGACCCAAATTGTGCAAATCAGGAAATAAATCACTTTATACATTAATCCAAACTCTTATTTTGGAGACAGAAAGCCAACAAGACAACCATGATACTTCTCTTATCCAGTCTGCTAGTGAAGTCAGGGATATATTTTTAACTATACCCCAAAACAGAAGTTTTACTCCAAAAAGGGACAGGATCCAATGACTACTCTGGCTCATCTAGATTTGTAAATAGCATAAAGAACCCAGTGAGAAAGACATCCTGGATCAGGTACTTTATTGTTAGAACTATGAATCCTTTTGGAATCACTGTAAAAATTGGACAACTCATATATGTCTAGCAATGGTTCAGAAATTTTAAGTACATTTTTAGACACTGTCTTAGTTTTACTATTTCATGTGACAGTAAGACATTCACATTAAGATGTCTGGTAGACCACTGGAAATGAGAATATGGAACTTTGGGGAGAGCTGTAGACCAGAGATGCAGACTTGGGAGTTGTCCACATAATGGTGATAGTTGAAGCTGTGGGAGTGAATGAGCTCACTAAGGGAGAGGGTGTAGAGAGAGAAGAGAAGAGGGCCAAGGACAGAGCCTTCTGCTAGTCCTGGCAAGGCTAAGGGAGAAATACCTTAATTATGTTTCTCTCTTTCAGCCTCAATTTCTCAATCTTTCCTCTGTCTGACTCAGAACAAAAGATGGAGGAAAAGGTCCACATGGTTTCCTTCCCTGAAGGTCTATAAATATGGTCAAACTCCATGGCATTTTACTCCCAGTTGGAATCAGAGTTTACCTCCATTGCCATAACAACCAGCTGTTTTCAAATTGCTTTTACCCCTCCCTTGTTTTCAATTGAAAATCTGCACTTTACCAATTTTTCAGCTCCAGTCTGCCAGTTAACAGGATAATCAGGCTCTTTTATTGATGAAACCTGCTTCATTTTGTTTCTAAAGCAGTTTAAACTCTTCTAAACAATTTTCAACTTGTGTAACAGGATAGAATTTTCTTCCATGTGCTAATAAGAAATTTGGAATGTGTGAACCAAGCTGCCACTTTTCCTACAGTGACAAAAAGGAAGTAGTGGAAGATTTGACAGTCATAGAGTTTGTAGAATGGCATTGACCATGGACACAGAGTTCCTTTAACCTATTCAAGTGAATGCCTTTCAAAACTTTAAAACTTACCTCAAATGCTACCTTGACTAAGAAGCTTTACTTGATTCCTCAAGTTGATAATGGACTTTCCCCCCTTGGATTTCACTTAATATTTTTCATTTTTGTCATTCATTCTATTAACCAATCAATAAGCATTTGTCAAGTATAAATCATGTGCCAAACACCTTAGAAATTTAATATACTAAAAAGAAAACCAATGACATGAAGCAATTATTATTGACATGGGGTTTCTATTCCAACAGGGAGAAAACAAGTAAATATTTAAACATATACAGAATAGAAAGCATATATTACACAGATGGAGTCCAAATTCAAATTGAAACATATCATTCTTTACTTTATTTCCTACATGAATTTTCTCTAGTGTAAGTGATATGCATCTTTTTTCACAATATGACGAATAGGAAAATATGTATTATATGATAATAAATGTATAACCTATATCCTATTACTTGACTTCTTAGGAAGTAAGGAGAGGTGGTAAGGAGAGAGAACATGAATTGCATAATATCAGAAAATAAATCTTAAGTAATTGTATTAAAGAGGTCCCTACATGGTTCAATGAATTGAGAGCCAGCTCTAGAGATTTTAAAATGAATAAAGATAAATTTTATTGACATTTCATTTGGAAAATAATAAAACTTAAACTTATATAAAAAGTATATATAGAGGAAAAAATCTTAATGGAATGAGTGGATTGAGAGTGTGGCCCTGGGAAGTCATTTTACCCCTATTGCCTAACCCTTACTCCTTTTCTGCCTTAGAATCAATAGACATTATTGATTCCAAGACAGAAGGCTTAAAAAAAATAAAAGAAGAGAATAAGCACAAATAAATGTTAACTAGATAAATACAAGGGTAGTGAGGGAGGGTGAGCACTAGCAGTTGAGTGTGAGGATGGACACCCTGAATGGTTTAAAAAGGAAGTTAATTTTGAGCTTTGTTTTAAAGTTAAAGTGGAATTACATAAGGTAAAGAAGAGGAGAGAACACATTTAAAGCATGAGGGGAAACCAGTTCAAAGGTAAGATAACAAGAAACTACATAACACATTAAGTGATTCCAAATTGGTTACTGCCACAAAGGCCCATTTTTTTTAAACCCTTGTACTTCGGTGTATTGTCTCATAGGTAGAAGATTGGTAAGGGTGGGCAATGGGGGTCAAGTGACTTGCCCAGGGTCACACAGCTGGGAAGTGGCTGAGGCCGGGTTTGAACCTAGGAGCTCCTGTCTCTAGGCCTGACTCTCACTCCACTGAGCTACCCAGCTGCCTCTCCCCCCATTTTTAAAATATTAGTTTTTTTCGAGTTTTTGTGTGTTTGTGTGTGTATGCAAATATGTGTAAAATAGGTAGCTTTATGCTCCATGCCAGTACATTCACATTATTTGCCTGGTTTGTCTCTAGAGATTCACAATACTTGGAGAAACATCAGGCAGAGTATTCAAATATCATTAAGAGGGTTTTGAAATTTTTGAAAAATGAAGAATTTTGAAGAAGGACTCAGAATCCCAGAATATTACCTACCTCAGGTAGTCAGCCTTAGATCTGTGACAGTCAAGCCACAATACCATAGACTTAGTATCTGGATAATACCTGGTTTCAGTGCTGTGGTTGTAGGGACAGACTACTATCTAGTGAACTGCAATTGCATAAAGGACATCCTTGACATCCTGGTCTATCTTGGCATCATTTTCTTTGTCTGTACGTTAGCAACCAAGAAAGATGCCCACATTAACCTTTTGCTATCTAAACTGTGCATGAGTTAATTGTTGTATTAAGCTCTAGTCTTTCTAAGGAGCTGGGATGTTTATCAACAGATTCTGATTTCTTTCTATTTTGGAATACCAATTTGTTGTAGGAATCTGTAACTGGAGTTGAGGAAATAGATGCTAATCTTAAATGTTTTTCTTGTTTGGGGTTTGAAGATTTGGGTGGGCATTGCTATTAAAATGTTTCTTTAAAAAGGACAAACAGATGAGGTCCTCTGATTTGCAGGACTTATGGATGATTATATCATCTGGCTCAGAGATGATTTGAGATAATGAAGAAAATTCTTAGTATTCCCCCCCCAATATCCCTTGCTTCTCCTCTTCTCTCTGTCTATCTTTTGAATTTCTGTTTATCTGTCTCTGTTTTTCTTTTCTTTTTATACCTCTTGTCTCTTTCTCTGTGTCTCTGAACAATATAGGCAAAAAATGGCATAGGTTAAGAAAACATGAACAAGTAATATGTACTGTTGGTAGACTCAGATTAATGAGACAGTGGAGCCACTAAAATTTATTGACATTATTTGTGTGCTTTATTTCTTTCTCATGAGACTGTAACCCTCATGAAGACAGAAACTGTCTTATCTAAATTCTACATCTTTCCCTTTGTTTGACCCAATGCTCTGTATATGGTAGACACTTTATGTGTATTGAAATTTTATAGAATTGAGTCTTCCAAGTAAAAGTTTATTATTTCCCCTAACCTTGAAAATATCCATTATTTTGGAATCCCATCACAATGAACTAAGGAATTCTTATTTATTGAATTTAAATCCACCACTTAAGATGTTCCATGGTTTAATTGTGCAAGGGAAACATCAGTGTTTCTCTCGTTAGCCTGCAGTTCCTGAGCCAAGTATATGAGAGGTCTTAGTTTCTCAAGGGAAGCCCTAGGATGCCATTTGCCTCATTTTCTCAGCAACCCCTGCTGGCTGCTGGCCATTCCCTGGGGAAGCTGCTTAAGCCCTTGCTTGGCTGTCAGTGCTATGGAAGATGAAACTTGAATAAGCCAGTAATACATACTTGTAAGGGAAAAGAAAGTTATTCTAGAATCAAAATGTGGAGCAATACAAATAAGGCTCAGCAGGATGTCACATTTACTTCAGATGGTGAATGCGGGATGATTTTGTGGCCACAACAGTGGGATTTGTCTCTTCCAGTTTTCTCTCCTTGCTCAGCCAGCACAGTGACTAGAGTCCTGCAGAGATCAAGATTGAGCCTGCCTCTCAATTTGGCATGCCAGCCTAGTCATGTTTGATATTTCATTATTGTTTGCCTAAATGCTCTGGACTGTGTGTATGGCTATGGCCATGTGCTGGTGGGTATTGAAAACTGATTCCTCCTACCTTAAGGCCTTCGGAGGTCTGATATTGGATTGGTCACACTCCTCCTACCTTTCATTTTGGGCTGCTTTCATCATGAAGTCCAGACAAAGCAGAATCAATGTGTAGTAATGAGCATGAAATCCTCGAAGATGAGGTTTACCAAGTACCCATCAGCTAGAGACATTTACAGTTGTGGAAAGCAAAGGAAATAAAAGTATCACAAGTGGATGCTGCTTAATTTTTTCTAAAATCAGTGTTTAAAGTGGTTTTTGCTATCACCTAACAAATTTCATTTGTTATTTCAAACAGATTTGGGACCCTGAGGTTTATACCTATCAAAGAATACTTTGTACTGTAGGAATGAGAAGACTTTTTGCTATTATTTACAGATAACTTCAAGTATAGGAGAGTCATTAAAATGGAACAATACGAGGGGTATAGGAAAGCCAAAATACAAAAGGAAAAAAAATTCAATTATTATCATTATGCATTTCTTCATTTAGCTTAAGTAATAATTAAAACTCATTATAATTGCAGTATAAGAAATGATGGATAGGATGATTTCAGAAAAACCTAAAAAGATTTGTATGAAGTGATCCAAAGTGAAATGAGCAGAGCTTGGGGAATAGTGTATACGATAACAGAAATATTATATGATGCTCAATTGTGTGATGTCTTTTGTCATCACTTAGGGATTTGGAAATATTTATCGAATAAAAAAACATATTTTGACTTTGAACAAGTTATTTAATTTCTCTATATCTCACTTTTCCATCTGTCAAATTACAAGTTGAACTGGTATATTTCTAAGGCCCCATAGTCCTCTAAATCTATAGAACCTAAATACTGCTGAAAGGATTAATATGTGAAGCTCATTATCATTTCTTCAAGGCAGCTAATTAACTATGTGATCAGGAAAAGGTAATAGGATTTAAATCATTCTTACTAAGATGTGGATGGTTAAGAGAACCCCATCACCATTACCATTATTATCAATAATTTTATATAGCACTTTAGTTTTACAAAGCCTTTTAAATATTCTGATTCTATGTCTGTATTGGCTTCTTGATAACTTCAATCTGCAGTTGATAATAAAAAAGGCTATTAAAATAAATCAATTTTTTTATCCAGATTGTGAGGAGTGGCGGTGGGTAGGTGATTGCATTTCCTTAATAAGGATGGGAGAAAAATGGAATTACCTTCTAGGCAAATCTATAGATACATAAAAATACCTCAAGTAATTTGAAAACTACCTGTTTCTGGAAAGCTATCTGATAGGGCATCACCAACCTACCTATCTGCCACAAGGAACTCATCCACATATTCCACATCATATTTCATAAATTGGTCTGTAGAGACAACAGAGAAGGGATGATTAAGGGTCCTAGCTAGGACCTAGAAAACCCTGAGGTCCCTTGGAGACCCAGCTCCTTTGGTTCTCACGAGGCTTCTTATTCAAGCATGATATCAATTGCAAAGTGGGTAGATGGAGTGAGAGAAGGAAGCAAAACCTACATGGTACTGATGACATAGTAGTGATCCCACCTTAAATTGCATTGTATTAACCTACATTTGAACACGTACAACTGTTCTACAGTGGAGTAAAAATTCCTCGAGGTCAGGAATTGGTTTACTTTTATATTCTTACCTCTGATATCCTATATACAAGTAATTAAGAAGTATTTACTCTGAAGTGAATTCATGTACTATTTGTGAATTAAGCTTTTCCAATTTGGAGAAGCATGAATTTTGTGAGGCAATTAGGTTCTAGAGGGCAGGAATTATCTTTTATATCTTTTTCTATTCCCAGAATCTAGCATGGTGCTTCAAACATAGTAGCTGCTTAAAACAACCTTATTGACCGAGTTCATTTCAGAAGATATTTTGAATGTCTCAGATGCTGCGGTTTATCATGTTTTTCCTGGTCCTGTTTGGTATACATCCTTCACTGCCTCTAGAGATATCTTAACTTTATAAAACTTGACAATGCCATTGTGGCATTGTTCCATCATGTGTAGTCTCACTTCTCTATAACATCTATACAATTTAGTTATCTGCATGCAAATATTCACTGTGACTGTTCTGAGAAGTTTCCATAATGTAAAGGAGAATGCAGTTGGAGGTATTTCCTAGAAGCCACTCCTTATTTTGCCTCCTTGTTTTCTCAGAAGCCTTTCTCTATTCTTGGAATATGTTTTCTCCTCATCTCTATCTCTTAGATATATAATTGTAGTCCCATTTGAGGATCATTTCAAAGTCAATGCCTGTATGAAGTCTTTCCAGAATCCTTCCAGTAAGTAAGGCACTCTCTGTGTACTTCCCATCCCAATCAAATTGACTTTATATATATTTTGTGTTTCAGCTATGTGAATGTTGGTTCCCACAAGAAGGACATGAGTTCCCTGAGGGTAGAGCTGTTTTAATTGTTATCTTTAGAGTCCCATTGACTATCAGAGTGTTTGTCATGTAATAGCCTCTTCATAAATTCTTGATGAATTGAATGAACTCAAATTGATTTAAAACAAATCAATATGAACTGAATTGAATGACAGTCTTTCCAGATGATAGATTCTTTTTTTTAAGAGACTAACTAAAAATAAACTTACTCATTATTACATCTTCAGGATCTTGGGGATGCAAGAAGGAATAGATATCAACTCACAAGTGTTCTAACTAGGTATTCTGTGTGTGGTTCTCTTAGATTCTTAATTCTGAACTGTGTTGACTCCATGATATGCTGAAACATAATTGACCATTGAAGACTGAGTTATTTTTCAGTTGTACTCAACTCTTCCATATTCAACTATGCTATATTTGTGGTTTTCTTGACAAAGATACTGAAGTGCTTTGCCATTCCCTTCTCCAGTTCATTTTACAAATGAGGAAACTGAGGCAAACAGAGCTAAGTGAATCACCCAGAGTCACACGGTAATAGGTGTCTAAGGCTGGATCTGAATTAAGAAAGATGAGTCTTTCTAACCCCAGGTCTGACACTCTATCTATTGTGCAATCTAATTGCCCCAAATTAGCCACACTGCCTCCAACAATAATGACAACAATGACTACTACAAGGAAAACAACAACAACAGCAACAACAGCAACAACAACAACAAAAACATAAGTATACAATCTTTATGAGTTTCTCAGAGGAGCAAACTTATTCAATAGACTCTTCTAGTGAGGTTGCTATACTGTCAAACTCTTTTTTCAGATTGCTCCATAGTTATAGAGATATTGGCTTTACTCTACCTGTTTCAGAATATGCTCTGCCCCATTCATTGTGCTCTAAAACAATCTTGTGATTTCCTGTGATTTCTATTAATGTCATCTACACACTTAGAGATTATGGATCTCTGAATTAATTTCATATATTCCATTATTAAGCTCATTTAGCTCTTTCACCTACTAGAACTCATGTCATGATGCAATATGAGAAAGTAAAATGAGAATGCTTTGCAACTTTTAAAGTACTTTTCTGGATCAAGATTTACACTTTGATTCATCTGGCAGCAGTTTATCAGATTAGGTAATGCCTGAAAAGAGCTATCTCTAACTCTTAACTGCAGTCTGCAAAAGGCTTGTTGGGAAGTAAAACATAATTACTAAGTTAAATAAATTTGGGATTAAACCCTTTTGGATTAAACAGAAATCAGAATGACAAAGTGTATTGCATGCCTCAGAATTTCCCTAATGGCTACCAGTAACTGGAACTTTAACAAGCCACTTGATTAAAAGAACAAAATGGACCCATTAGGATTATAAGCATTAACAGTGATTTTAGCTTGAAGTAGCTAAAGTGGTACACAAAACACTTGAGGTCATTTACTTTTGCATTCATTTTTGCAAGTGACCACATGTCAATGTGGAGAGCACATTGAATCAACCACATTAAAGATGAATGATTAGAGGAATCAGCAGGACAGTGTGCATCATAGAGAAGAATCATCATTTTTCCCAAATAATGCAAATATTACATTAATACACAAGCCTATAAATTGTATTTTTTGCCTTTTTACTTTGCCATAGAATGGAATTTCCTGAATTACATAGAAGGAAAAGCCAGAAAATATATTTTAAAAATATAAATGTGTTTAATTCTAATAGAATGTAAGCCCCGTGATCACAGGGAGAACTGTTTTGTTTTGTTTTACTTTGTTTTGTGTTGTTGTCTTGGAGTTCTCACACACAATACAGCTCATTACCCATAGCAAGTGTTTAATAAATGAGTGGGACAGTGGTTTGTAGCTAAACATAGGTCTCTCCCTTTTGGATGATAGAGTTCTATATACAGTTTTTTAGGATTAAACCTTCCTTCTGAGAGGGGAAGCTCATTTTATTTTTCCTTTCCTTTTCTTAATCCATGTTGGGTTTTTTGCTACTAGCAAATGCCAAACATCTACTACTTTTTCCATCTCTATTTACTAGTAAGTAATTGTCAGCTGCCTAGGCATAAACTTCTTCCTATTCTCTCATTTCTTTTTTCCTCAATCTTATCCCTCCTATAGCCAATTCTAATTTTGCCCATTCCTTACAATGTGTCCTTTGAAGTTCCCATTAGGTATTGAATAAACTTTCTTTCATCCTTACATTGTAGACTTCTACCACTAAATATTTCCATCTAAATATTCAGAGTGTTAGTTTCATTCCCAATACTTTAATCCATGGCTATTCTTTTCTAGCAAAAGTTGTATCCATTATTTTATCCCCTGATAAAAAAGGTGAAGCTTTCCTTGTTCCTCCCTTTCAGGTTCAAGATCTCTTTTTACAATCATCACTTAGCAATCTCTCTTTGGAAGTTCACTCTAAAAGAATGGTTTACCTTATACAGATTATGGTGACTTTTATCAACTGTTTCCCAGGTTATTCTCTCATCTTTCTCAAGAAATTTAGTGCCTGATTCCCTTTCTTCCAACATTGGGAGAATAGGGTCCCTTACTTTTGATTGATGTTCTCTCAGATTCTCTAACTGCCCTGTTTCTCCTTCTCAAAAATGATGTCCTGGAGGAGGAGGAGGAGGGAATGAGAGAACATGTACTATAAAATGTCAGAAACAAATATTAAAATTGTTCTAATATATAATATAGAAAAATATTATAATCAAGCAAAAAACCAATTTATGACCTACATCATCCTCTACTCCATCTCACCAACCCATAGAGATGGCCACACTTTGGTCATCATCCACAATTGTTCTACTTCCTTGATCAAAAAATTCTTACATTTTTCTATCCGATTGTCTTCCTTCATTCCACCTGTCTTTCTGATTCAGTTTTAAACATATTCTTCATCCACAATTTAATCTCTGATCTCTACATCCCTCAGTATTTTCCCAGACCATCAACCTAGCTCTTATTAATATATAATCAATTCTTTCAATTCTAAACTGTCCTTTATTCTCTTATTATTTGCCCATCTTGTTTCTTGTATTTTGTAAAGTCCCAAACTGGATTAATCTCTCAATTTGTCTCCATTAATCCAACTCACATATTATTGAAGAAAGCTGGAGGAAGACAAAAGGTAGCAGATTAGGGATACTACAAATTTAAGACATCTAATTTTAACAGAATGCTCTTAGATAAAGAACAATCCTTTTCTTCTTTCTAAATGATTCTTCCAGGTAAGAGAGTTTACTTCTTCAAGCTATTCCAAATCTGTTCTTCTCTCTTCCTAAATCCCCCTTTCTGCCAGCAGAAGATCACCTAATGGAAAAAAAAATGAAGTTACTTGCAGTGAACTCCCTTCTGCCCCATTCTTTTCTTCTCAAAACCATCTTAATACAGCCCATCCTCTACTCTCTTTTCCATAAGTCTTGGGTAATTAGGTGACCCTTCCTCTTATAAATATTTTACTGGAGGTGGGTAGAGTCTAACAGGGGATTAATCTGGGGAGACTCTTAGTTCATTCCCTGTAGTATGCTGGATTGTTATTATAGGGCAAGCGGTATTGTCACAGGGGAGACATCTCAGGAAGCTAATCATGTCCTGAAGCTCCATGATGAGGGAACTTTGCTTTTATGTGTATGACACATCAAATCCTGCTTGATTCAATGACTGGAAGACTAGTTCATCGATGACTGGTTATAGGCAATAAGTAGAATGATAAAAATGACTGCCTCCTTTTGGACCTTTCTCCTAATAATCTTGGTCTGATAAGGGAGTTGGAAGATTTGTTCATCTCTCACCCACTCTCAGCTGCAATAGTGATTTGTTTGAGAAGTCAATGGCTGTGGGTAATCCATTTATAATTGCTTTGGAGAGCCAGAGGCAATGCCTTGAGTCTCTCACTACTTTTTCTATTTCATCTTCTATTTCCTTACATAAGAACATATCATTGACCAACAATGCAGAGAAATTAATATTTCTAAAACTAGTGATTCTCTCAAGAGTTCTTTGGTTCTTAAGTCAGGTATCAGTTATTCCAGTGGAAGGTTATTGCCATCAGACCAAGAATCTTGGGATGTGGGAGGATGGGGGATAGAGGTATAGGGTGGGGTATGTCTATCACTAGTAACAAGCTGTAGCTAAAAGACCAAAGGAAGCCATGACCTTGATGGTCAGGATAGCTGAACTTTATGAATTTGTCAGACAATTCAAATCAGAAGTGAATGCAGAATACATATCCAGGTGATCCATGAAGTTGTCTTTATCTTTGGGGATAAAGGGAGTGTAGTGAGAATAACAGATTGAGTGTTAAAGTTTTCTTGTCTTTATTCTTTGAAACTTTTGTATCTTTTTGCTTTTGTACACTTTCCATGTTGGTGAAATAAACTTCTAATCTGTTTAGACCTCATAATCATATAATATATTGAACATATTTACTAAAACAGACCCTGTTACCCAAGCTTAGAGTTGCCCTTAGATGGAACCATGTTCAAGCTTTGATTTGGAGATTTCCCTATTTTCTTTAGAGGTAGGGTCAAGGAACTCTACTTTTTTTTAAAGGCTAACAATCAAACCCTCTTTGGGGGATGGCCCTCCAAAATGAATTCAAGTCTGTACAAGGTCAAAGTATAGTGAATTGTGGGAGAAAACTCCATGGTTAGCTAGCAAGGGCTTGGATCAGAAGATATAGGGTTGAATCTACTAATCCACTTGATTAAATTGTAAGATATCAGAGCAGATATGGAGATAATGAAATTTAACTCTGCATTCTTTTAACAAAGGATGATTAACATTGAGTAGCTGATCTGTATAAAAAAATGTCAGAAAAGAAAGATAAGAACTAATT
The DNA here is from genome assembly GCF_016433145.1 of Gracilinanus agilis. NCBI lineage: Eukaryota > Metazoa > Chordata > Mammalia > Didelphimorphia > Didelphidae > Gracilinanus > Gracilinanus agilis. Next base: position 432,416,062 of record NC_058130.1, on the reverse strand, counting down.
GTTATACTCCTGTTGGCCTTTGAAAATCAAATTAGCAAGTTCTGCATGATTTTATACTTACATATCTACACAAATGACCCAGAGTGACAGAGAGAAAGAGAGAAAGACAGAGAGAGAGACAGAGAGAGACAGAGAGAGAGACAGAGAGAGGAGAGAATGTTTATCATATGGTCTGATGAATGGGTTGCTGATTTGGGAGTTAGAAAGATATGGAGTTAAAATCTTGTCTGATTTGTTCATTTGCTAGTTAACCTTGGGCAAGTCACTCACCCTTTATGTGCCTTGGGAACTTCCTTAGGTCTTATGTCCTTTCCTGACTAAATCATGTATCCTCTGTTAGACATATCTGGATATGTTTATTATTCTGTTTTATTTTCACTAGATAATTTGAACTGGCTATTTTTATTTGGTAGTGAGTATTTTGGGTTCATAATGAATTTTACTCTAAACAAATTGTGGAGTTTTTAACTTCAATAGTTTTTAAAACAAAAAACAATTATATCATTTGTAAGAATCATAGTCTTTCCCATAGGACAATTAATTTACAAAGGCAAAATAGCTAGTTTCTCATGCACCTATCTGAGAATATTCTCACAATAACATATAGGTTAGATGAAATGTCCTAAATAAAGCATTTACATTTCTGCTTTGACCTGTAATCCAATCCTAGTCCAGTTTCTATTGATATCACTACCTGACAAGACAAAGCTCTAGCTACATTATGCCATTAAGGGGCCTGTTTCACATTCTGTCACTGTGAAATGCAGCAGAAGTAAAAAAGAAATGTATTTTAGCCTTGAAAACAAAGAAGCATAGAAGAAAAAAAATGTATGAGACCTAAATAGGAGTCATGATACAGTGGCAAAAAACAAAACAAAAATCTTACTTTGCAGTCAGACTGGAGTTCTAATCTTTCCTCTGGTGTTTATTATCCCTTTTGAACTCTGATAAGTGAATTCTCTATCTCCTCTTCAACAACTTACCCCTCAGACCTCTCCAGTGGGGTTCCCCTTGCTACCTTTGAATTCTAATTATCTTTCATTAGAATGAAAGCTCCTCTAGGGTAAGGATTTACAGTTTTTTTGTTTTGTTTTGTTTTGTTTTTTGCTTTAGATTTGGTGTATCCTTATTTATTATGGCAATGTCAGGCACCCAGTAATTGCATAATAAGTCATCTATCTCTTTACCTACCTACCTACCTACATATCTACCCACCTACCTCTCTACCTACTTCCCTAATCAATGAGGATTACAAGACTTTTGGAAAATAAAATTGTAACACATCATAAATGAGAAACCCAGGCTCCTGGCATTTTCAGCATTTTCTTCTGGTTTCATGGACAATTTAGAATAGTACATCCTCAGTTGTAGTTGTATGAAATTGAGATATTGCTCAAAGTTAGAAAAACAACTATGTCATTTTCTGCCGTGTCTTCAACTTGCTTGAGCCCAAAACTAGAGCTAATATCATATACAATTAAAAAAAATCTTAATAGATGTCAATACTCCATGGACTTCTTCTACATATGATACAGATTATAATGCTTCCATTCCCCAACCCAAACCTGTAACTTAGTAGGTCAGCTTTATGACATGTCATAATTGAAAAATTCACTTTCCAGGCATCAATCTGGTGATGAGCAATTGCAAAATGAGCTAGGTGCTCAGAGTTCCTCACTCCTTCCTTGATCTAATATTTGAAGTCATCTGGCTTGGCCACAACCCAGATCTTCATAACTTTTCCCTATTCATGCCAGGAAGAGGCATCATAGTAGATTGTTTAAATTCTGATTCAGTTCATAAATTTAACAATAAGTATAATGTATAAGTAAGAATGTTTTCCCTCAGTTTCCTGCTTTTCTTCTAATGTTGTGAGCATTGGTTTGTCTGTTCAAAACCCATTTAATTTAATGTAGTTAAAATTATCCATTTTACCTACATCCTACAATATTCTCTCTATCTCTTGTTTGGGCATAAATTCTTCCCTTCTCTACAGATCTATAAGGTCTTCTAAATTGCTTAGGATGTCACTTTTAATTTTTATATCATTTTCACTTTATCTAGGTGTATTGTATGAGATATTAGTCTATACTTAGTTTCTACCAAACTGCTTTCCAATTTTTCTAGCAATTTTTGTCAAATAGTGAGTACCTGATTTACATTTGGATCTTTAGATCTGTCTAAAACTAGATTACTATGGGCATTTATTACTATGTATTGTGTACCTAATATATCATACTTATCCACCATTCTATTTCTTAGCCAGTACCATATTGTTTTGATGATTAGGCTGTGAATGTGAATAGGATGAACTTATCTTCATGTATACTGTGGTATGTCTAAATTCAATACATAAGGACCCCGGTGGTTACAACACAGACTAGCTTATATTTTGGTGGTTTCTGTGTGTTTTGATATCAATAAATTTTAACTTGGTAAATTCCCCTTGAGTGCCAGTTATATTTCTCTTCCTCAGATTCTGAATGTTACTGAAATAAATGAAAATGACTCCATATTTTGGAGAGTCACAATTTTTCTTAATTTTCAGAATCTTCATTTGTAAAATGGAAATAACAATTGCTCTAATAATCTATCTCATAGAATTATTATAGAAATGGGTCAAATTAAATTTTGTTGTCTTTACTGAACTGCCTTTGAGATATGTCCCAAGTTTTGTGCACATTAATATGGGATCATAATATCATAGATTTTAATCAGGAAGAGAATTCCAAGGCTATCTAATCCAACCCCAGAAGGAGAAAACAAAAGCTCCAACAAGCTTACTCAGTGTCAAACAGGTAGTATATATCAAAGGCAAGATTTTAACCTAAATCTTCTGGTACTGGAGCTTGGGATATTATAAAGTACACAGATAGTCTAATCATCAGATTCACAGAGGACCTAACATGCCAGATAACATAGTCCAAGTCCAAAAAAAAAGGTTTTAGCCAGAGTATTAGGCTGAATTGAAGAATATTAAATTCATTAAGGCTACATATAAAATCTTATACTTAGGTTCAAAAAATAAATTTCATCACTATGATGATTATCACCATAAATAATATTTATATCATGCTTTAAAGTATGCCAACTACTTTACATATATATGTTTTCTCATTTAATGATCATAAATCTGTTGGATAGATAATATTATTATGCCCATTTTACAGATGAGGGAAGTGAGATCTAAAGGTGGCATGATTTGACCATAGTATGATGGTGTTTATGGAAGCATTTGAACTTTCTGATTCTAGGTCCAATAATCTATGTGCCACACCCTGGTTTCCTAGGGGGAAAAAATCTGGGTTTTTAGTGAACCAAAGGCTCAAAAATAAGAACTCAAGATTCATTAAGAGAGGCTCAAAATCCAGTAATAAGAAGGCAATAGTTACTTTGCCCTAGTTACAATATACCTGGAATACTTCAGTTAGTTCTGAGAACCACATTTTAATAAGTACAATGATTAATGAAAGAGTATGTAATGAAGAAAAGCCTAGATGGTAAAAGACTTAAGTCCTTCTCATATGAGAATCATTTGAAGGAATTGAACCTATAGAAGAGATTTAAACTGTAGATGAGATTCTTCAGGGAGCGACGTGACAACTGTATTAAATCATTTGAAATGTCACGTTAATAATGATAATAATTATTCTAACTTTACATTAAATTTATAAATAATTGTGCTAATTCTTAATGTGTTCAATAATAATAAATGTGCTAAATAAAAATAATTTGCTAATTTAATAATTATGCTAAACACTTTATAATTATTAATGCTTTTTGTCTTCATATCAACCCTAGAAGGTAGGTACTATTATTATCCCCATTTTACATAGGAGTACACCAAGGGAAAAAAAAAGAGAGTAAATAACTTGCTTATAGTAACATAGCTAGTAAATTGAATGAAGCTGGATTTGAACTCAGATTTTCCTGACTCCAAGCCCAAAATTTTATCCACTGTACCATCTAGCTGTTATATATGGGAGAGAGATGAGACTTTTTTGTTTGTTCCTAAAAGGAAGAATCATGGTCAAAAGGGATAGAACTGTTAGCAAATTTAACATTAATATCAGGGAAAACAAAGCAAAATATCAGTTTTCTAACAATTAGAATTGTCCAAAAGTATAATGTGCTTGTAAAACCTAGTGGAATTGCTTATTGGCTATGGGGGTGGGAGTGGTGAGAGGAGTGAAAAAATATGAGTCGTGTAACCATGGAAAATTTTTTCTTAATTACTCAATAAAATAATTTTTAAAAATTTTAAAATGTATAATTTGCTGCTTCAAGAGTTGCTCAAATCTTCCTTCTTGAAGGTCTCTGTTAAGATTAAAATATGGAGTCTGGCCTTAGATTTTCAATATTTCATTAATTGAAAGGAAGGGTGAGAAAGCGTGAAAGTTGGTGGTAGATAGATCTTAGAGAGTTTATCCTAATCTAGTTACTCCATTTAGCTTTCTGAGGTCTAACCCTCCTTATCCAAGTGCATTTTGTCTATTTTCATTCTGGAAACCAGGGAGTGAAATCTGGCAGGACCTGGGTTTGTCTAACTTTCTCTCCACCCAATGACTCTCACATGTCACACCTCTTGAGCCAGATCGAGCCAACTGCCAGCCTTCCTCCTTCACCTGAGCTCTTTGGGGACTGACCAGGGGACCACCCAGGGGATGTTGGCCTGCCTCCTGCCTCTTTGTCCCTACCTCAATTGCTGGCCTTTCCATTGAACCCAAGGGGCACCAAAGTTTAGATTTTATCCTCGTGATCAAAGTCTCCTCAATAGTTTCCTTCACATATCTCAAAACAGAGTTTGGATGCCCATTTTTTGAGACACTTTTTAGGAAGGGGTTTAGATTAGTGAGACGGCAACTAAGATCCCTTTTAACTCCCAAATTTGGTGAAACACTTTCTAAACCATAAAATACTATGTAAATGTCAGCTATTATTATTAAATGTTTGCTATTAGAATAGAAGATGATGGTCATCTGAGATTTCTCAAGAAAAAATGGAAAAAAAAAATTGAACTAGGGGTTCATTTGGCTGTCAGCCTCTCCCACTGGTGCCCTGGAAATTTGTATGTAAAGAAAAAAGGGTGGAGGGTGCACTATGTAATGACTACCAGCCCCTCCTTGCTATCAACATCTGCAATCAATGCCCACTCCCACTAATCTCTGACCTGTTAGACCATTTCCAGGCAGAAATTCTACCAAACTCTCCAGAGTTCTTGGAATCTGGTTCACATTAAGGAAGTAGAAGAATGTAAGATGGCTTTCCAGAATGACTATGGTCATTTCAAATATGTGACTATGCTTTTTAGCCTCTGTTATCCCTCCCACTATTTTGGCATTCATGAATAATAGTTATTGAACTTTGGGAAACAGAGTGATGAGGAGAAGGGATTAGGTCAGGTAGAACTCTCCTCCCTTCTAACTCCCAATCAATATTACATCCATTATGTTATAGCATTGTATTTTTTTTAAACATTTATACTAATAGATTGGTAAAGTTAGGGACCAAACCGAATGAGCCTCACACTCCTTTTAGAGCCTATCTGCATAGATTCTTTCTTCCCAGGAAAATTTATGTGTGGTTCAGTAGAGTATAAACTCTGGGAAGACAGGGATTGTTTGGTTTCTGAATTCATTCTATCACTGTGCTTTTCATCTAAATGCTTGATGAATTGAATTGAAATATCACAATTGAGGTGGAAGAAATTAATTCTTTCTAAGCATAGAGATTCCCCAAGAACATGTTGTCATGAAAATCCATATATTTCCTTCAATGAGTAAGTTATGGCCTTGGTGCTTTTATTTAGCAAGCATTTTTTAAAATAAAGATTTCACCAGAGGGACTCAGTAAATATCATAGTATTCATTTCAGATTTGAGTATTGCTGGCTGTAATAGGTCATTCTAAGTGTGTCAATAATGCTGAATTTTCTTATTTAATAAAGTGTGCATATTACTATTTGTTGCCATACTCCAATTTCCTATTCATATATAGCTATCAGGTTACCATACATATATTTCCCCTTCAATGTTTGCCATTTACAAATTGTTATTCAGTTGCTTCAGCGTGTCTGGATCTTTGTGACACCATTTTGGGGTTTTCTTGGCAAAGATCATGGAGTGGTTTGCCATTTCCTTTTCGAGATAATTTTACAAAGGAGGAAACAGAGACAAACAGGTTTAAATGCTTTGCTTAGGATCCCACAACAATAAGTGTCTGAAGCCAGATTTGAAATCATGAAGATGAGCATTCCTGACACCAAGCCTGACACTATGTTTATTGTACCACCCAGCTGTTCCTTTTACAATTAGTAGTCTTTTATTTCTGCAATAGGAGTGGGTCCTGAACAAAACATAGTCATTCCTTAGAGTCTATGACCACAGCTTTACTGTAAGTCTTGTAGTGAGCATGTGACATTTGATTTAATGATATAATTAGCAATAATATTTAAAATCTCAAAGAGCTGTGCTGATTTTAAGAAGGTCAGTTAGTAGGATAGCCTATTCCAGCTTCTATACCAGTGTCTGAATGAAGGCAAAATCATATTTGGATGCAAATGGGGAACTGTTTTGCATTTTTTAAAAATTAGAAACCCAGCCTACTAAGGAACTGTTCCAGAGAATACATCTGAGCTCTTCTAGCTTTCGGGGAACATTAATTTTTGCCCTGGTAAGTTTGAAGACTAACACTAATATTCTTTTAAATTTAAAGATGATTTTTTATAATTGATAAAGATTTTTTCCATCAATTAACAGCTAAGCAACAAACAATTATTAAGTTTCTATTCTGGATCAGGATTGTACTAAGTGCTAGAGATACAAAAAGAGGAAAAAGTTAGTCCTTGTCCATATGGACCTCACAAACAACAATCAAATATATATAAACTATATACATGATAAAATGGAAATCATTAAATGAGAGAAAACATTAAAACTAAGAAGGGTTGGGAAAATATTCCTGTAGGAGGTATGATTTAATAGAATTTAATAAAATTCAATGAGATTATAAAGCAAAGATGAAAAGGGGAAACAGCAGGCATGGGGGTCAACCAAAGAAAATGCCACATCTGATGGATGGATAGTTTTGTTCCTGGAGCATCAGTGACATTGAACCGAAGAGCACTTATGATATGAGATGAAGAGAGGAAAAGAGGCAGCTCATGGCTAAATTATTTTTCTTTAAAATATAAATAAAAAATTCACTTGAAGGGGTGGAAGGAGGGGGATACAGGGGATGTTTGAAGAATGATGAAAAGGTTTGGAAAAGATACTGTGGAGTGTAGAAAATTGAGTTGATAAAAGAGGTATAGTAGGTCTGCATTTTGTATAAGTTGTTCTTCCTGGTTTCGACTCCATGGAACAAGATATTATTTGGTGCTCACCCCTTACGCCTCTTCCTGCCTCTTTTTCTGTATTGGCTTCCCCTTTAGATTTTAAACTCTTTAAGGGCAGTGACCATTTTACTTTTTTATCAATTGTGTCCCCAATGTTTAACATAGTGCCTCCTACTCATAAGGTGCTGTAAGAGGGAGATTTTAGGTATTTTATAGATATATATTTAAAATGTGGCTGCCAGGAATCAACAATTCAGGTTGATTCCATAATTAAATCAGACTCAAGTCAGCATCAGGCTAAGGTAGTTTATTTACAATTAGGAAGGTAAAGGTATGGGAATAAAGAGAAAGGGAGAGGCTAGTCCAGGCCTGCAGAGGCCTGGACAGAGAGAGAAGGTTAAAAGGTTAAATAAATTAGACTGCAAGCCTCAAGGCCTAGCAACGAGGTAGGCTAGTGCCTACTTAAGGCAGAGTTTGGAAGCGGCCTAGGTAGGCCAAGGAAGTCAGCCTAACCCACGTGACAATACAGAGTGCAAGCTGTCTGTGGTCTCAGGAGCTCCTTCAGCACCAAGTTCAAGGAGGGAACTGCCTGCACAGGAAGTAACCAACATACTTAAAGAGATAGTGTCTTTCCTCACTTCCCGTGGGCCCACCTCTAATTCAAGTGGACAAATGGCAGCCTCTACACTGATTTTGGACTGCCCAAAGGGCAGTCCCTTCTTCTTGATTTGTTACTTATTGTCACGTGTGGGTAACTCATCTCCCCTCCCCATTAAGGGAGGTGAGGATTACATCATTTCTATGCCTAGGATAAAAGTAGAGTTTTACTATGAATGGGCTAGAGTTAATTCTCTTTACACAGTGCTTAATAAATATTTATTAGACTATTGAATTTGGATTAGATTAAACAGGATCTAGTTGAAGTTATATAACATAAATTTATAGTGGACACAATAAAAATTTTTTCATAATTTTGTCTACTTTTTTTTCATCAGGTGGTATATAGGAGGAAAGAAGCATATTGTTTTATAAATGTGAACTTTTGGGGGTGCTTTATCAACCTCTATAATGTACAAATGACTCTACAAATGGCTCAGGACATTTTTACTTGGCTGTGAGGGTACCAAGTTATTGATTGCCCAATAACCCTCCAATGGTAAAAATTGCTTCAAACAAAATAGAATTTAATTTCCTGGAAGTTTCTGAAATTTTCTAGCTGTGTGACCTTGGACAAATTATAACATTTTTCACCTTAAATCTCCTCATCTGTAAAATAGGGCTACTACTTAAAATACTCACAAGTTTCTTGTTATAGTCATACCTTTTAAAGTGCAGTGCAGTAAAGAAGGTTGAAGTATTTGTATGTTAAATAACATCTCTGAATTTCACTTATCTAGAAATGAAAGTATGGAATTAGTTTTGGTAACTATATGAATCAACCTAGAATAGATCTAGAATCTTACCATTTTCCATTGTAATCATTATAACCTAGAACTCTTATAATACACTAAGTACAATGACAGAGATGAGGCCCTGATGGGTATTCAGTTTATATTTTGAATCTGATAGAGCACAAGTTCTCGAAAACCATATACAAAAATACTAGTCTAATTTATGTCATGCCACTGATCCTGGGAGTCCAAAGACTTGCAAATCAAAAATTGGCATTTGAGATGTTTTCCGACTTCCGGTTAAGATAGCGGCAGTGTAAGGAGCAGCTGCTCGATCTCTCCTGACCAAAGCATACAGGACTCCTCAAGGGGAAATAAAAACGAGTCCAGAGGAACGAAGGAACCCCACAACAGGGCACAGCATTGAAGGTACGCAGAATTGGGGCATTTCCACACTATAAAGGGGTGAAACAGCTCTCACTAAAACGCTAGAGGAAGAAGCTCCTCCCCCACCCCACGCACACCGCACACCTTGCACAATGCCAACTCACAAGTGTGAAAACCGGACTGGGGCAACCAGATAATCACTGGCAGCCCCGGGGCTTGTACCTGTGTGCAGCAAGAGGAGGGACCCCAGGTGGCTGGAGGAAAGTCCCACATGGGTGAAGGCACCACCTCCGGCCGGGACAAAGGCCTCTAAAACACCGCCTTTTCCAAGCGCTGAAGGCATCACCTCAGGTGCGAATAAAGATCTCCAGCCCACAGACTTTCACTACCTTCTGCAGGGGTGAAGGCAGGGCCCTAAGAGCATCTGCACAGGCAAAGGCGGTGCCCTAAGCTTGAATAACGATCTCCAGCCCAGGCTTGGACCTCCAGTGAGGACCCCGTGCAGACCCAGCGCGGCAGTGGAAGCAGCCCCAAAGACTGCTGAGGGAACCTTGGGCAGAGGGGCAGACGGGGTCTACCAGGAGGCCTGACCCCGAGGACAAGGAGACCGGAGCCCCCCGGAGCTTGCAAGGCCCAGGCAGACCCTGAGTGCAAAGAAAAAACTGAAAAGGGGCTGGTCTAACAATGGCCAGCAATAAGGAAGTCCAGAAGAAAAAGACTATCAAGAGAAATTCTGGAACACTGGACAACTTCTACACAGAGAAAATCCAGACAACAGAGGAGGGAAAACAAAAATCCAAACCTCCCC